>NW_024721246.1:0-5000 GCF_018991925.1 Homarus americanus | reverse complement strand
GATGTACGTAAAGACAGATGCTACTGAGATAAGAATTTAATGTTTATTGAATTGTTGTGTGTGTGTGTGTGTGTGTGTGTGTGTGTGTGTGTGTGTGTGTGCCACTAACAAGGTTCCTCCCGTTGTTACAGACTGGAGATGTTTGCCGTAGATGAGGCCAGAGTGGCATGGGTGTGAGAGTGTCATGGTGGGTCGTGGGTGTGGTGGTGGTGGTGGGAGCCTAGCGCCACCCACCGCGAAGGCTGCTGCCCTGCCCCCCCGCCCTCTGCCCGCCCCCTGCCCCCCCACCTGCTGCCATGGTGCAGGCCAATGAGGAAGTGATGTGCGACTCCCGGCCCTCAACAAGTGGCTCTGGTCCGTATGTCCACAACAAGGTGGCACTCAACAATAGGTGGCCAGGGGGGGCGCGGCCCAAGATCTTCAACCACAGGTCCTTCAGCTCAGGCTCGCGGCCATCGGTACTGTCGCGGGCTTCTGGGTCGCTACGGTCAGTGTCGCGGCCAGGGTCACGCACGGGCTCGGGTCTTGGCTCGCGGGGGTCGCTGCTCTCAGGTTCGGTAGGGACAGCAGAGGATGTGGGTTCCGGGGTGTCCAGACTACGGAGGGAACTGCCTTCCATCTCGGACATCTGCGGTTACGACGAGGTGCAGGAGCTGCTGCGGGACATAGAGCAGCTGGAGTGCCGGCGGTGGACGTCCGACTGGGACTCCTTCACCATCCAGTCCTCGCACCCTGACCTCGACCTCCCGCACGACCTTGACCTCCTCTCCCATGACCTCGATACCATCTCCCGGTCTGACTCCCGCCTCTCCTGGGACTCCCACGCGGGCCGGCAGCCAGACGACGATGACGACGACCCCAACCCCAGTCCCGGCAACTACTCCCCTGAACCTCAGAGAAACCGTCGTCCAACACCCACTATTACCATAGCCTGGGATGACTCCCACCTCAAGACCTCAGTTGGCATTTTTAGACTATTATTAGTAGTAAGTCCAGTGGTCCTTTATAGTAAGTCCAGTGGTCCTTTATAGTAAGTCCAGTGGTCCTTTATAGTAAGTCCAGTGGTCCTTTATAGTAAGTCCAGTGGTCCTTTATAGTAAGTCCAGTGGTCCTTTATAGTAAGTCCCGTTGTCTATTTTAGACTGTTATTATTAGTAAATCCGTTGATACTCTTTCCTTTAGTCTGTTGTTAGTGGTAAGTCCAATAGTTTTTTGTTTATTAGTACTAATAAGTCCAATAAATTCTTTTATTTAGTCTATTATTTGAAATAACTCCAATAGCTATTAAGTTGAAAAGAATTATTAAATAAAAATATAGATTTGTGGACCAACTTCTCGATATATTTTGACCCACTTCTGAATTATTTTAGGTAGTTACCCCTCGACCAACACAGCATTAAACTTAACAATAACCTGAAGCATTATCAATCTAACTTAACTAAAAAATTAACCAAATACAAATATTTAATTTCTTTAGACTATAATGGAAGGATAAATGTATATTTAATGTATTATATTAATTTATTTTTTAGGTTCATATTCCCTAGTGTATTGTCGGGTAGGGAAGAATTTCTTTGTCTTCAGGAAGGTTAAAGTGTCTTACTCAATGGACTAATTCATCATATTTCAAGAGGTTTTCTCATGATACTAACACATTCATTATATTCCAGGTTGTGTCCGTTCTAACAATGACGTGCGCATGTACGGTAGGGACGGCCCGTTTGAGTATATTTGTACTACCCGGAGCCTGGCGTCTGCGGGTGGTCGTGTTTACTGCCGTGTTCACCATCCTTACCACCACCATCCTCCTGCTGCTGCACCTCTCATCCCTCGTGCACTCACTCACACTACGCTGGGATAAGCTGGTCAGTCCGGGGGCTCTTGTTCTTGGTTGACTTTATTACTACTATTACTACTACGACTAATACTACTACTACTATTATTGCTACAGACTACTACTACTACTTTTTATCTTAATATGGCCTCCAGCCTCCCCCAATAGCCACACCTTCGCCGCCATTTTATTACCTTAAAATTAAATATCCTAATACATAAGTAACTATCCTAGCTGTGTGAGTTAGTTGAGCCGCAGATCTATGCAGCATTCAGTGACTGTAGCCTCATAGTCAATATCTGCAACTGTTGTCGGCTTTGGGGCCGATGCTCTTGTTCCCCTGAGGCAGAGCAAAGCCGACTTAAGGAGAGAGAAGGACAGTCGACATCTCATCCAACTGTTTGCATTCAGACCTGAGGGGCCGGTTGTTCGAGTGTTTTAAATAATTTCTCTGTTTTTTTTGAACAGGACAGTATTTGGTGGGTTATAGGCACCTGGGAGCTCGGATGTTTCTATTTCGCTTACTACTACTACTATTATTATTATTATTTACTACCATACATTACTATTACTACTATTATTTTACTATTACTATTTACTACTAATACTATTTCTCACTACTACTACTTCACTACTACCACTACTAACCACCACCACCACTACTACCCCACCACCACCACCACCCACCCCACCACCCCACCACCACAACCACCACCACCCCACCACCACCACCCACCACCACCCCACCACCACCAATCACCCCACCACCACCATCAATTCCACCACCACCACCACCTCCATCACCACCACCTCACCACCCCACCAACTGTCTCCACCACCACCACCACCACCAACTGACCAACTCAATCACCACCAATCACCACCACCACCACCCCACCAACTGACCACCACCCCACCACCACCAACTGACCCCACCACCACCACCACCCCCACCACCACCACCACCTCACCACCACCTCACCACCACCTCACCCCACCACCGACCACCACCTCACCCCACCCCACCACCTACCCACCACTACCTCACCACCCCACCTCACCACCACCTCACCTCAACCTCACCGACCACCACCTCACCACCACCACCACCTCACCACCACCACCACCACTCATCACCACCACCACTCACTACCACCACCACCACTCACCACCACCACTCACTCACTCACCACCACCACCACCACCACTCACCACCACTCACTCACTACTACCACCACCACTCACCACCACTCACTACCACTACACCACTACCACTTTTTTTTTTTTTTTTTTTCAAATGGCCTGCAGCCTCCCAACAGCCACACCCTCGCCACCATTTATTTCACTCATTAATCCATCCCAATACATAAGCAACCATCCCATCTGTGTTAATTATTGAGCCGCAGATGCGCATTCGTGACTGTAGCCTCACAGTCGATATCTGCAGCAGTTGATTGAGTAGGGCAGCTCTCGTTCCTGAGTGGTGCCGACTTAAGGAGAGAGAAGGACAGTCGACATCTCTATCTAGGCTGTGACATAACTTCTGGGCTGTTGCTTGTTCGGAGATCAGCTCCAGCTCATGCGAGAAACATCTTGGCACTGGAATTCATTCACCAGAGGTTGTGAACATTAGAGGAGTGGGAAGCTGCTCTGATCAACATTTTGAATTCTCTCCCATGTCCCCTTCTCTTTGTCGTTCTTGTTCCTCCTATGCGCAGCATCGAGAGCTAGGTTGCGGTGACAAACGGCCATGGGATCAAAAAATCTTGATGTCGAAGAAGGCTCGCTGTCCCTGCCCAGAATCCTTCGAGCACTGACGTCCACACGGGCTTCTGTTAGATGTGTTTGAAGTCCTGTGTTGGAGGATCTTGCCATCCAGTGGAAGGAGGGTCGGTTCTACCATGACGTCCTGGCAGATTTCCTTCAAATATATTTGCTGTGAGATCCTTACTCGTCATGCCTCATGTATATGAAGTCCCTCTTCTGGTAAAACCATGGCGTGATCAAGATTGGGAGGGCAAATCCATCTACTGGCCAACCGTACCTTAGAGCAATGGCATCTGTAAATTTGTTTGTTAAGGCTGAAACCATTTGCCCTTATCGGTAACGTAGTTAACCAGTTCGAGGCGTGCCCACCTCCCGCGCTATAGCTATTTTTTTTTGTCAGATTTTTCTAACCTGCAGCAATAGTTGCTGCAACATGTCATTTTGGTGTGCTGCTGATCTGTTGTAATGGATCTACGGATCTTATTAACTTCTTGCTGGTGTCCATTTCCGGCTGTATTCTGGGCTATTATGTGGTCAGTGAGGGCTGCCGTGAGCTTAAGTGAATTCTTGATGTTCAGAGTCAGCAATCTCTCTGGATTAGTTAGTCCCATCCTCCCAGTCTTGGTGGAAGTGCAAGAAGTGTTCTTTCTACTGGGGTTAGTCGTGGTGTTTCACTAGTTTGGGAATGAACTTGACACTGATTGCTTTCCAAAGGGGTGAGGAGGGGTCGATCTCAGGATGGCACGATGTAGTCTCCAAACGATGCTTGACTCTATGTGTGGATGCTGCAAAGGCCGTGACAGGCTCCTGTGTGTTAGCAATTCCGATAGAGCATGGATTGCTAACCCACTTATTCACCTTTCCCTTAGGTACTGGGTCTTTAAGTCCGAAGGTGGATCACTGCGCCTAGATGTCTTTGGCCGTCCTTAGTTATTTTGTTCTTCACTTTCGTCGAAATCTCTACAGTCTGACTATAATGACCAATGATGGAAGGATTTGTGGCGGTAAATTTATTTAGATCTCGTTACCAGGTCCCACCACTTTTTGATGTCCTCCACTTTTCTCCTGCTCCTGTGAGGTCATCAGCATATGCCACTTGTTTGACCCTAGTTGTTTCATACTTTATTTCTTGTTGGAGCACTGATAGGCTTGTTGCACACATTGTTACTGCAACGGGGTCTCCTGTGTTGTCTCGGTCGATGTAGGATGGTATCACTTTAGAGCCTTGTTGTTTATTTCTTAGAGGCTGATGCGATTCTTATACAATTTTCAACACATCGAAGTTGGACACTTTACTTGATTCTATGTTGTGCTAGTGCTAGTTTTATTGGTTGGTGCTTTTATAATCTAGTTTTATAGTATCTATACTAGTAGTAATCTATTCTACTACTACTACTAC
>NW_024721245.1:0-13146 GCF_018991925.1 Homarus americanus | reverse complement strand
TTCCAACCCTGTAATCTATCTTTGCAAACACTGCCTAAAATTTCACACTGATCCACCCAATGTGAAGTAGATGATTGATGTGTGTGTTTTGTGTGTGTGTTTTGTGTGTGTGTGGTTATTTGTACGTGTTTGTTTGTGTGTCTATGTGTGTGTGTATGTTTCTACTTCCCTATCTTTGCTTTATAATCTATATAAATGTACTGTACTTCAATGTGTATAAGTTTGTGCGTTTCTATATGTAAATTTATATATGTGTGTTTATATAGTTCATTTATATATACAACTATATTATTTCTTGTAAATAAACATCGGAAGCAATTAAAACATCCATCCATTCAATCTATCAATTTATTCAACTAATTATTTGTTCAATCATCATTCTGTTTATTTATTTATCTATTTGTCAATCAACCAATCTACTGTGTCTATCTGTCTATTCATCAATCCAGTCTATATCTGTCTGTGTCTGTCTGTCTGTCTGTCTGGCTGGCTGGCTATCCATCACATCTATCAGTCTATCAATCTATCAAAATGCATATCCCTTCAATTCATCAATCAATCAATCATTCGGCCTTCCTATCATACCCATCAATCATGCCCTGATCCGCGTGTGTGTGTTTTGAGAGAAAGGAAGGGGTGAGAGGGAGAGAGGAAGGGGTGAGGAGGAAGAGGAGGGGGGTGAGAGGGAGAGGAGGTGGGTGAGAGGGAGAGGAAGGGGTGAGAAGGAGAGGAAGGGGTGAGAGGGAGAGGAGGAAGGGGTGAGAGGAAGAGGAGAGGGTGAGAGGGAGAGAAAGAGGTGAGAGGGAGAGTAAGAGGTGAGAGGGAGAGTAAGGGGTGAGAGGGAGAGGAAGGAGTGAGAGAGAGAGGAAGGGGTGAGAGGGAGGAGGAGGTGGGTGAGAGGAAGAGGAGAGGAAAGGAAGGGGTGAGAGGGAGAGGAGGAAGGGGTGAGAGGGAGAGGAGAGGGTGAGAGGGAGAGAAAGAGGTGAGAGGGAGAGGAGGTGGGTGAAAGGGAGATGAGGTGGGTGAGAGGGAGAGGAGGTGGGTGAGAGGGAGAGGAGGTGGTGAGAGGGAGAGGAGGGAGTGAAAGGAAGAGCAGGGGTGAGAGGGAGAGGAAGGAGGAGGTGGGTGAGAGGGAGAGGAAGGGATGAGAGGGAGAGGAAGGGGTGAGAGGGAGAGGAAGAAGTGAGAGGGAGAGCGAGGAGGAGGTGGGTGAGAGGGAGAGGAGGTGGTTGAGAAGGAGAGGAGAGGAACGATAGAGGATAAGATGAAAGGAGAGGAAGAGAGAGGGTAAAAACAGAGAAAGAATGCGAGGAAGAGAGAAGGGTAAGGAAGTAAGATGAAGGAGTGAGGAAAAAGGGAAAGGAGAAATTGAAGGAAAGAATGAAGCCCCCTTCATGGGAGGGGAAATAATAACTCACCTGACCAACTCGTCAAAGCTCACCTGTACCTGAAAATAACTTGATAATTTCCAGGTAATATCCAATTATTTTGTGTTTCAGTAAATATATTGTAAATTTGTTAATATTTATATATGTTCTGTGTATTTATCTAACACTTTGTATAATTTTGTATGTATCTATCAAACTTTTTACGTTATCTTCAGATCAACCCTGGGGGAGGGGATGGGGAGGGGATGGGAGATTTCACGTCTTTTCCCAGTCGGTGGGTCCTGATACCTTCCGTTGCCAACTACCGGATGGTACCATTCTCCACCTCCGAGGATGGGTGTGGATGGGGGATGGGGGGATTCCACGCCCTTCCCAGTCGCTGGGTCCTGATACCTTCCGTTGCCAACTACCGGATGGTACCATTCTCCACCTCCCAGGATGGGTGTGGATGGGGGTGGGGGGATTCCACACCCTTCCCAGTCGGTGGGTCCTGATACTCGTCGGCGCCTGACGGATGGTGCCATTCTCCACCTCCCAGGATGGGTGAGGATAGGGAGGGATGTGTGGGGAGGGGTATTCCACACTCTTCCCAGTGGGTGGGTCCTGATACCTTCCGTCGGCGCCTGACGGATGGTGCCATTCTCCACCTCCCAGGATGGGTGAGGATAGGGGAGGGGGATGGGGGTGGGGGGGATTCCACGCCCTTCCCAGTCGGTGGGTCGTGATACCTTCCGTCTGCGCCTGACGGATGGTACCATTCACCACCTCACAGGATGGGCGAGGATGGGGAGGTATAGGGGATGGGACTCCACGCCCTTCCCAGTCGGTGGTCGTGATACCTTCCGTCTGCGCCTGACGGATGGTACTATTCACCACCAGGATGGGCGAGGATGGGGGAGGGGATAGGGGATGGGATTCCACGCCTCCCAGTCGGTGGGTCGTGATACCTTCCGTCTGCGCCTGACGGATGGTAACCATCACCACCCTCACAGGATGGGCGAGGATGGGGAGGGATAGGGGAGGAATGGGATTCCACGTTCCTTCCCGAGTCGGTGGGTCCTGATACCTTCCGTCTGCGCCTGACGGATGGTACCATTCACCACCTCCCAGGATGGGTGAGGATGGGGGAGGGGGGGATTCCACGCCCTTCCCAGTCGGTGGGTCCTGATACCTTCCGTCTGCGCCTGACGGATGGTACCATTCACCACCTCACAGGATGGGCGAGGATGGGGGAGGGGGATAGGGGGGATGGGGGGGGGGATTCCACGCCCTTCCCAGTCGGTGGGTCGTGATACCTTCCGTCTGCGCCTGACGGATGGTACCATTCATCACCTCCCAGGTGCACCAGTAACCCTTCACCAGCATCGGTCCTCTAGTGAATAGCTCCTCCAGTCACCTCACCATCATTTCACCATAATATCACCATTCTCATCGTTACCTCACTGTGGCCTTCCCAAGAACTTCACCATCTCTTTTACTATCACCATCACCTCACCATTACTTCACCATAACACCAGGGTCCGTTGCTACCCACACGATGACGTCACCATCTGCAACGAGGACAATTTTTCTACTCCATGTCCGGTGCTTCTGGCTCGTGTGAGTAACCATAGTGTAGGTGTAGACAGCGGTGGTGAGAGAAAATAGTGTAGGCCTCTCCATTGTGGGTGAGAGACACTCATAATATTTAAAGTGTTTACCATGGAAGCTGTGACCCCCCCCCTAGTTCGCCAGGCCACCGCCAGGGGGACATTAATCAACATTCCAGAAGTTGTATTTATGTTACATGTGGTATTTTTGCAGTTTTTCTTCAATAATTGATTTATTTTCGCAGTTCTTAACGTGATTTTAAACTCAAATAGCAGAGTTACCGTTTCGCTGTTGTTTATAACTGTTTGGTATTCTTTTGTATGTGTTTTGGTAAAGGTTCTTGCAAAATGTCTTCATGATTCACGACACTCATACACACGACAGTCAAACACGCACACACAAGTGTATCTTGAGTTAGTAGCCAAGATTGGCTGTAAAAGGGCCACACACAGCTTCAATACAATTGTAACTCTGCTATTGGAGTATAAATTCATACAAATCCTGAGAAAAACTACGAAAATATATGAATTATTAAAGAAAAACAACAAAACCACCTTCACAAAAGCCGACAGTAGACCCCTGGCGGTGGCCTGACGAACTACGTCTAGCACCGCCGGGACCAGTTCGAGGCTGGGCCCAGCCAGTTGCTTTTTTTTTTAATGGGAATTAGCCCACCCGGGCACAGATCAAACGACCCACAACGGGGCCTGGGGGGGAGGGGGCGAAAAAGGAACAGAAATAAATTTAAAATATAGAAGAAAAAGGTTATACTGTGTTAATGTACACCAGGAGGAGGGTTTCTATTTACTGGGGTTGGCGTCTCTTGGTGCCGCAGTAGGTGATTGGTGCTTTGGTAGAGTTAGTTTGTCTAACTGTCTCTGTCCGTCTGTCTCTCAGTCTCTGTCTGTCTTTGTATCTCTGTTTGTCTGTCCGTCAGTCTGTCTCTGTCTGCCAGTCTATTTTTACAATGTCTGTCACTGTCTGTCTGTGTCTGTGTTTGTCTCGTTCTGTCTATCTGTCTGTCTCAGCCTCTCTGTCTTTCCACTATGTCGGTCTCTGGCTGTCTGTTCTGTCTCTCTGTCTGTCTGTCTTTCTGTCTGTCTGTTTTTTGTTGAAGGGAGTTGTTGAGTTAGGTTGTTTTTATTGAGAGGGTTGTCGCTGAGGTTGGGTATGGAGAATTGTAAGTATTTCTGTGCGGCTTTGTCTGGGGGGGGGTGTTGCTGTGTTTGGAGGTTGGTTGGTATTTTATTTTATTGTATTTATTTATTATTTTATTTTATTTTTTATTTTTTTATTTATTAATTTATTTATTTATTTTTATTTTGTTAATTATTTATTTATTTTTTGTTGGGGGGTGGGGGGGGGCGGTGGTCGGGTATGTTGATTTATAGGATAGGATTCCTTAGGGAGGATTTGTAGACAGACAGACAAACAGAGACAGTTAGAAAAACAGACAGACGGACGGACACAGACAGACAGAAACCGTCAGACAAACGGACAAACACACCGAAAGACACAGACAGAAAAAGACATACAGACAGAGACAAACAGACGAGCGGAGACAGACAGACAGTCAGAGGCAGATAGGAGAGGACAGACAATCTTACACAACTCAAGATAAAGAAGGAATCGCTGTAAATAAGAAGGTCCGGCGCTCTTCTCAGGCTCGACCGCTGTCACCCAAATCCGAAACAGACAACTGTCCTTGACTCACCACGTAACCATATAACGTATCTGATTGAGTTGTTACAACAGGAACACTTTGGTAAAAAGGAGAAATAATAACAACTTGTAGAATCTCTGTTCGTCTGTTGGTTCAGGTCTGTCTGTTGGTCTCTGTCTGTGTGTAAGTTCCCAAGTCTCTGTCTGTCTTTGTATCTCAATCTCTTTCTGTGTGTTCCTCAGGTTGTTTCTTTTCATCTGTCTGTCTTGTCTGTTTGTCGCAGACACAAGCAGACAAATGGACAGACAGACAGACGGAGAAATAGAGGGACAGACAGAAACAGAGACGGCGACATAGACTAACATATAGACGAAAGAGACAGACAGACAGAAAACAGAGGCAGAAAATCAGAAAGACAGACAGATCGATATTGTGAGACAGACTGGCAGAAACAGTCAGACACACAGAGACACAGATAGATGGGATGGGGGGATTCCACACCCTTCCCAGTCGGAGGGTCCTGATACCTTCTGTTGCCAACTACCGGATGGTGCCATTCTCCACCTCCCAGGATGGGTGTGGATGGGGGATGGGGGGATTCCACACCCTTCCCAGTCGGTGGGTCCTGATACCCTACCGTACACCACCCTACACCACCATACCCCATACTACACCACCACTACACCTCACTACACCACCATATGCCTCACACCATTCTCATCTCTGGCTGTCACTCCCAGTCGGTGGGTCCTGATACCTTCCGTTGCCAACTACCGGATGGTACCATTCTCCACCTCCCAGGATGGGTGTGGATGGGGGATGGGGGGATTCCACACCCTTCCCAGTCGGAGGGTCCTAATACCTTCTGTTGCCAACTACCGGATGGTGCCATTCTCCACCTCCCAGGATGGGTGTGGATAGGGGATGGGGGGATTCCACACCCTTCCCAGTAGGTGGGTCCTGATACCTTACCGTACACCACCTACACCACCATACCCCATACTACACCACCCACTACACCCTCACTACACCACCATACCCCACACTACACCACCCACTACACCACACTACACACACACTTCCCAGTCGGTGGGTCCTGATACCTTACCGTACACCACCCTACACCACCATACCCCATACTACACCACCCACTACACCACCACCATACCCCACACACCTCACACCACCCTCTACACACACACTTCCCAGTCGGTGGGTCCTGATACCTTACCGTATACCACCCTACACCACCATACCCCTGCTACCACACCACCCACTACACCCTCATAATTACACCACATCATACCCCACACTACACCACCCTACACACACACTTCCCAGTCGGTGGGTCCTGATACCTTCTGTCGGCGCCTGCCGGATTGTACCATTCTCCACTTCCTGGGAAGGATGTGGATTTCCTCTCCTCATCCCCCACTCCCCATCATCCCTCTCACCCCACCCACCCCTTCATCCTCTCACCCTTCCCAGTCGGTGGTTCTTGGTACCTCCCAGGATGGGTGAGAGGATGATGGGTGTGGGTGGCTGGTTATAGTCGGGATGTCCTACACCCCCAATACACCACCCTACACCACCCTACCCAACACTACCCTATTTTATGACGTATTATTTGTGCTGTCTCAATTCTGATGTTGTTGACAAATGACCAGGAATTACAGTAATTATAAATGTTCTAATTATTATTCTCAATTATATTAATCATTTAAGTTAAAAAAAACACCAAAAGAATCGAACGACCCACCGCAACGCAACGAACCCAACGACCCACCGCAACGCAACGAACCCAACGACCCACCGCAACGCAACGAACCCAACGACCCAACGCAACGACCCAACGCAACGAACCCAACGACCCAACGCAACGCAACGAACCCAACGACCCACCGCAACGCAACGAACCCAACGACCCAACGACCCACCGCAACGAACCCAACGACCCACCGCAACGCAACGAACCCACCAATCGCAACGCAATGAAACCCACCGACCCACCCTAAACGCAACGAACCCAACGACCCAACGCAATGAACCCAACGACCCACCGCAACGCAACGAACCCAACGACCCAACGCAACGAACCCAACGACCACCGCAACGCAACGAACCCAACGACCCACCGCAACGCAACGAACCCAACGACCCACCGCAACGCAACGAACCCAACGACCCAACGCAACGAACCCAACGACCCAACGCAATGAACCCAACGACCCACCGCAACGAACCCAACGACCCAACGCAACGACCCACTACACTTTTTTTTCGTTTTTTTAATACACTACCCTTACACTACACTTTTTTTTATTTTTTTATTTTTTATTTTTTTTATTTTTTATTTTATTTTTTTTTATTTATTTTATTTTTTATTTTTTTTTTTATTTTTTTTTAGCACACCACCCACTACACCCACCCCTTCATCCTCTCACCCTTCCCAGTCAGTGGTTCTTGGTACCTTCTGTTGTTGGCTGACGGATGGTACCATTCCCCACCTCCCAGGATGGGTGAGAGGATGATGGGTGGGGGGTTATAGACGGGATGTCCTACCCTACCTAACCTACACCTACCCGAGAGTTTAGTTAATAAGTGATGAACTGGCTTGGCCTTGCCTCGATCTAGGACTGGAGGAGCTAGATAGAGGTACTTACTTCGTCGTGTCACAGGCAGGGGAATTACTATCGTCTTTTTGGAAGGTCTATTTATGTTACATTAGCTGTTTTTCCTGTTTTTCTTTAATAATTCATATATTTACGCAGTCAACCTCCAAAAGTAGACGTTTATTAACATAGAGATATAATGGGGCACTCCGTACAACATTCAAGCTATGTGGGCGTGTATGACTTGTCTTCTTGTGTACATGACTCTCGGGTGTGTGTGTGCGTGTATGACTGTCTTGTGCATATGACTGCCATGTATGTGTGTGTATGACTGCCTTGTGCATATGACTGCCATGTATGTGTGTGTATGACTGTCTTGTGCATATGACTGCCATGTATGTGTGTGTATGACTGTCTTGTGCATATGACTGCCATGTATGTGTGTGTATGACTGTCTTGTTTTGCATATGACTGCCATGTATGTGCGTGTATGACTATCTTGTTGTGTACATGACTCGTGTGTGTGTGTGTGCGTGTATGACTGTCTTGTGCATATGACTGCCATGTATGTGCGTGTATGACTATCTTGTTGTGTACATGACTGTCGTGTGTGCGTGTATGACTGTTTTGTGCATATGACTGCCATGTATGTGCGTGTATGACTATCTTGTTGTGTACATGACTGTCGTGTGTGTGTGTGTGTATGACTTTCTTGTTGTGTACATGACTGTCGTTTGTGTGCGTGTATGACTGTCTTGTGCATATGACTGCCATGTATGTGTGTGTATGACTATCTTGTGTATATGTCTGTTGGATTCTCAAGTCTTTGTCCACTAAATTCCCTCACCTAAACCTTCTCCATTACCACACCCCTCATCCCCCACCCTCCACCCTCACCCCGCCAACCCCCATCCCCCACCCTCACTCCCCCCACCCTTACCCCCAAATGGTGAATTCATCTACTGTAAGTCACTCTTTTAAATTGGGGCATTAAAAAAACAAAAAAGCGTCAAAACAACAGAGACTCCATACAGAACAGCACATGCAGAATTGTATTGTTCTTTTTAAAAGCGGTCCATGTTTGTGTACGAAAAATGCCGCCAGCCTCTACTTGTCTCATCGCCGTTTATATCCTCCAAATTCGCCTAACCATCATAAAAGGTAAGCCTTTAAGATAACTAATACAACTAATTTATGTGTAGAAATGTATTGAAATCAAATTGAACTAAAAAAAAGTCGTAAATGGTCTATTTGAAGAGTGGTGAGAACAGCTTCCTCTGGGATGGTGAATGACGTCCTTTATCAGAATTAATATCGACCCAATTTTCGTAATGAGGGCAATTAATAACAGTCCAGCACTACCAGAATAATTATTTCCTTAGTATAATTACTTATTAGCCGAGATTTCATATTTTAATAAGTCCAACTATGCCAGGTAACTAGTGCTAGGTACTTCCCAGGCATGTTTCATTTGTGCATCAGTTTAACCACAATTTGCTACTAATAAGATAAATTCAGTGACCTAAATTCATGTTTTATTTTTATATTCCCTTAGTGACTCGATGTATTACAAAAAAGAACTACTTTACGACTTGTTTGGGCCAACAGTTGGAGTGGTGATATTAATTAACTTTGCCATTCACACTGGTAGAATCAAATGTAGATATATTGGCTTTGTATGTCCATGATTTCAACAAAAATGAATAAGTCCTTCTAAAATAAATGGAATTGATGATACTATTATCTTTTTGGCCATCCAGCGAATTTAATGATTTTAAGTTGACCGATTTTTACCAGTTAAGTTAGGTTATGTTAGATTAGTTAAGTTGGGTTAGGTTAGGTTTGGTGACATTGAAATTATGTTTTTTCAAATGCCAAGTAGAGGTGGATGACCTAAACATTCATTTTACCAAATTGATTATGAGTAGATTAAACACATTAGTTGTGTTTTTTTACAAATTCAGACCCCGTAAAGTTCTAATGACAATCACTTCATGATTGATGTTTCACCCTATACACTAAAGCTACTTTATATAAGAGGAAAAAATTAGCACCAAATTGTATTGTTTAATACCAAAAGAAGTCATTGATGATAATATTTAATAACAATATTTGAGGTATTACGACCTGGTCGTCGGGACGGAACACCGTCGTAAGTCGAGGAGAGACCGTAATACATTTTCATCTTTAAACTCCTTGTATCTTACCTAACTCACCTTGATGCTCCACTCAATTATAACTAGATGCAATAATTGTAGAAAGTAATCACAGGTATGACTACCTTTACCGTTAATTGTTTTTATATTACAATTCTTGGATATTCAAAGATAATTAAATTATGAATATTCAATAAATGTGATATACGTACAACAGAAATATGTCAGACTTGACTAATTAACTGTGACCATAAATTAACCTAAGTGAATTTGTCCTTAATCCAACCTTTAAAATATGAAAGACAGTATACTTTATTTTATGATAGTTAAGTCAGTTTCCAGTTAGGTTAAGTTAGGTAGGTTAGGTTAACATTTTTATATAGATCATTAAAATTTTAAAGGGCTTATAATTTTTGTTCTATGAATTTCTCCAAAAAAAAGGATCAAAGTTTTGGAATCACCATAACAATATACACTACAGTACATTAGAAAAAACAATAATTTTTAGTGTGTGTTGCATATCAAACCAAAAGATCTGAGTTTCCTTTGGAATTTTTTATTTTTATTTTTTTTAACAGACAAAATTACCTCTTTCCTATATCTCTTTACTGAAGCAGAAATAATAATAATAATAATAATAATAATAATAATAATAATAATAATAATAATAATAATTTTATTGAGTGAAAGAAGAAGGGAGGCTGAGTGGAGGAAGAACGGGGAGGGAGTGGAGGAGAAAGGGGAAGGAGGGAAAGGGAAGGAAGAGGGAAAAGGAGAAAGTGGATGGGATAGAGGGTAGGGGAAAGGGGTGGGAAAGAAGGGAGGGAGAAAGGGAGGGGCAGGGAGAGGAGGGAGAAGGAGAAAGGGGATGGATAGGGGGATGGCAGAGGGAAGGGAGAAGAGGGAGAAGGAGAAAGGGGATGGATAGGGGGATGGCAGAGGGAAGGGAGAAGAGGGAGAAGGAGAGAGGGAGGGGAGAGGAAGGGGTGGGAGAGAAGGGAGAGGGAATAAAGGGAGGGGGAGGGAGAAGGAGAAATGGAAAAGGAAAGAGAGGAGGGAGAGAGGGAAGGGAGAGGGAAAGAGGGAAGAGAGAGGGGGAGAGGGAGAGAGGGGGAAGGTAAGGTAAAGGAGAGGAAGGGTGGGGTTATGAGGAGACATTATCCAATTTTTTGGCAAAGTTAAATTAAACTGTCCACCCGATAATGAGGTATTTCGTCGAAAGTCTTTGACCTAGAGCCGTGACCTAGAGCCGTGACCAAGAGCCGTGACCGAGAGCCTTGCCTTGAACCGTGACTTTGAGCCGTGACCTAGAGCAGTGACCTAGAGTTTTGATCTAGAACTTTGACCTTGAACCGTGACAGAGTCGTGACCTGGAGCTGTGACCTAGATCCGTGACCTAGAGCCGTGACCTAGAACCTTGCCTTGAACCGTGACCTTGAACCGTGACCTAGAGCCGTGACCTAGAGTTTTGATCTAGAACTTTGACCTTGAACTGTGACAGAGTCGTGACCTTGAACTGTGACCTAGATCCGTGACCTAAACCCGTGACCTAGAGCCGTGACCTTGAACCGTGACCTAGGGCTGTGTCCTAGAGCCGTGACCAAGATCCGTGACATATATCCGTGACAGAGCCGTGACCCTGAGTCGTGACAGCCATGACCTAGAGCCGTGACTTTGCATCGTGACCTATAGCCGTTATTTAAGAGCCGTGACCTAGAACCGTGAGAGAGCCGTGACCTTTAGCCGTGACCTAGAGCCGTGAACTAGAACCGTGACCTAGAGCCGTGACCTAGAGCCGTGAACTAGAACCGTAAACCTAGTCCCGTGACCTAGAGCCGTGAACTAGAACCGGAAACCTAGTCCCGTGACCTAGAGCCGTGACTTTGCATCGTGTCCTATAGCTGTTATTTAAGAGCCGTGACCTAGAACCGTGACAGAGCCGTGCCGTGACCTAGTCCCGTAACCTAGAACCGTGACCTTCCCGTAACCTAGAACCGTGACCTTGAGCCAGGACCTACATCTGTGACCTAGAGCCGTGAACCTAGTCCCGTGAACTAGAACCGTGACCCGAAGGAAATATACAATTCAGGATCAGTTAAAAGGTTGAGTAAATTCTCACAATTGAAAACAATAGGATTTTCCTCCCCATGTTGTGTGGTGGTTGTCCTTCAGCACTCTCCCCAACCTTCTACCACCACCATTCCCACCACAATCCTCACCCTCTACCACCACCACCACAATCCTAACCCTCAACCAGCTGTAGGAGCAGCAGCAGTGGTGGTGGTGTGGTAGTAGTAGAGGGGAAGAGGGTGCAGGTGTACAAGGCAGGAATGTGTTGGTACAGCGGTAATATACGTCCACTCTTAGCAAATATCCTTCCTAGTCTTCCCTTGCCACCCCTTCCTTCCCTCACCTACCCCTATCCAACCAACCCACACACCTTAATGCTAACCCACACCCCTATCCAACCAAACCACACCTTATCCAGCCCACACCTATCCAACCAACCCACACACCCCTCGCTACCCTCACCCACACGCTGCATCTTTTACTCCTCCAGTGTCACCAAGCACCGTCACCTCACCATTGGCCCTTGTTCTGCCACTGTCTAAGAAATAATATATATAATGTACCTGTGTGTTCCTCGTTACCATCTTGATCACCTAGTTCTATTAATTTATACTCCATCCACATCAAGAGGACGATAACAACAGCCGGTTTATGTTAATTTATCCCAGGTTATTTAGTCAGTCGTTGACCCTGGGATGGTCACAGGTCAACTGAGGTCATGTTACTGGTTTATATCTGTCTTTTAAATACCTCCTCCTCCTCCTCTCCTTTCGTCCCTCTCTCCCTCACCCCTTATCCTCTCTCCCTCCCTCCCTATCATCTCTCCCTCACCCCCTACCTTCTGTGCCTCACCCCCTACCCTCTCGTCCCTCACCCCCCAGGAACATTACCTCACCGCTCAGGGTCGTTCACACCACTGAGTTTGAATAACTTACCTTCCATTTCAAGTTGTGTTTCGATAGAGTGAAGCGGTGGACAGTAAAACAGAGTCATTGTATCTCTCCCTCATAATACCATCTGTAAGTCGTGGTAATATTGACTTGTAACCCGTGAGGTGAAGGTTAAGAGGCTAGTTATCTTCCTGCCACCCAACCACCACCCATACCCCCGTTTAATACCACCCAACCTCCACCCATATCTTTCTCACCACCACACACACCCTTTCTCACTACCACCCTCACCCAACCTCACCACTTCCCACACACCTCATCTGTCCATCACCCCACACCGGTCATCCAACTACAAAATGACCTCAGAAGTAACTACCAATCACATGACGTTACAACTTCAGAAGTCTTGCGAATATGTGCCACTTTGGCCAACATTGCCGCCCTAGTCTACATTGCCACTCTAGGTCACACCGTCTGCGACCTTCAACTCGTCAGCTCTAGCGCCCCCCCCCCTCCCCAATGGATTATGCAAGACGAAGGAGGTTCTCCCTAAAGCAGTCTGTGAAGGCTGGTGGTGACGACTAAGATGGCCTTGGGTCGAAGGGTCTAAGACGAGAGAGAGAGAGAGAGAGAGAGAGAGAGAGAGAGACGTGTAAATCCTCGGTCAGTAGTGGTAAAAGCGTGGACAGAGCGGCTCACATCTTAATAAACTGCAGGAGCATGATGTTTTCCCTCCGTCAGTAGTGAAAATATTTACACAAGACAACGCATCATCGT
>NW_024721244.1:0-24237 GCF_018991925.1 Homarus americanus | reverse complement strand
TGTGACGTTAAGAGTAATTAGCTTTAGTAGTGACGACTTTCTTCCTATGGTTTTTTTACTTCTTATTCTACATCACAAATACAAGTTATTATAATAATTCATCTCCATTATAATTATTGTTGTTACTTTTTTTTCATTTTTCAATTACTTATTTATTTTCTTCGTCATACTTTTTACTCTTATTCATTTCTTTCTCCATCGTCATCAATCTCGTCATTTTCCTTCATATTGACGACTGTATCGGCCTGACAAGTTTACAAGTGGAAAATCAATCATGACACATACAGAGCGGTTTCAATAATATTTGTAGTATTTATAGCACGGACTAAAAGGAATTTATTCTTATCAAATATGTATATCCACATACCATTCACAGTACACCTTTCATTTCAAAAATATTCTTCAACAAAATATTAATACAAACTAAAATGATATATTAATATTATTATTATTAATAGTATTAATATTATTATTATTATTATTGTTATTATTATTATTATTATCATCAGAGAGGCTTCATAAAAATCTAAACTCGATATTATTTTGTTGTTTTGTTACGATAAATGGAAATTTGGCCCAGAGTCAGAAGAGCTTTGTCAATAACATGTTAAAACTCCAGTCAAAGTCATGGAAGCCCTGGAACTATTTTGCTAGATCTTTACTCGCAGCCTGTAAACTTTAACCAATACTTTGCTGACATTTTGCACACAGTCAGGAGAGCAATGTCAGCACTCTACTTTAAGCTTAAGCTCTAGAAATTAGCGTTGAGTTGTGAGAAGCAGCTCTTGAAGGCGCGGCAACTTCTTTCAAAGCGTCTCCAAGCCAAGACTTCATAGCTTCGTGAGGTTACCAAGAGCCCGAGGCGCCACTGACTTCTTTACATCACAAGAACCAACCACACTTTTACTGAACGATTAAGAGATCAATAAAAATGGAATAATTTATAGATTTTTATATAATTTTATTCGAGTACAGTATATACTGTACATTAATTCGGAAATAGTTGGCCTTTCATATATACTTAAAACAATAATCACTCGTACCTCTTCCAAGTGTTGCCAGTTGAGTATTTCACTTCCTGACAGTCATAATGTGATGTAATTAAATACCTCAGCATTATATCGCTATTAATGTTAGTTCCATTGCCCTTAATTTAACAAAACGATTCTTTCAAAATCCCCCAAAGGAGCAAAAGGCTTAAATAATTTACATACAGTATATAATGATGACTACTGACAAGAAGAATACAGTGTACTTCACAAAGTTACTAATTCGGATAACTTTCCCCTCCAGATTAGATCAACATGAAAAACAGCATAGTTCAGAATCAAAACCACCTGAGTGGTCGCTAAGAAAGTCTTCAAAAGTACTACACAAAAGCCAGACAACATGAACAGTAGGGTGTGTCATACGGAGGCGAATTTTTTTTTTTTGAGTTTGAAAAATCGGCCCATGGTATTAATGATGTAGTTCTATGTGCAGAATCATGTGATATCTTCGGATTTGAAAAGTTTTCATTTTTTGCTAGGTAAATTTTAACTTGAAATCTTATGAAAATTCAGTATTCCCACCCTTTTACCAACACCACTAAATAGCTTATTTAAAGTAAAGTAAATGTATCAGGTTAATTTATTAGGATGAAAATGAGTTGTGGATGACTGGATCAAGTTACCGAACACCATCATAAACAAGAGCTCACGGGGAAGCTTCAAATGTAGGTTGGACAGATATATGAGCGATAGGATGTGGGATGGGTGTAAACAGGGCTTCTAGTATGGAACAATAGGCCAGCTGCAGTTTCCTCCATTATTATGTTCTTATGAAAAGAAATATGATTTTTATACACGTCAGGTCAACACTACCATCCTCGTCTTATACACGTCAGGTTAGAGTAGACGTCAGTGATATAACCAAACAATAAATGGCCTCTGGTCTTAACTCAGCTGGCCCACAAACACATGTAAACATAGAGAGGGAAATGTACCCTTTCTGCCTCAGTATGTGTGTGTGATTGGGGACGGGGGTCACGCCAGGGGGGAGTCGTAAATGTTGGATGAGTGGGCCAGTAAGCCAAGTCACGAGTCCATGGGAAGGTGGAATGGCTCACCCTGGCCTTGCGCGGCGACCGTAAAATCTCCAAAACAGTAAAACAGGAAATGAAAAGAAGAGAAGAGAGAAAAGTGAGAGTACTTTGCCCATTTGGTTCGAATTATCTCCTATGCCAATACATTATTTAGGTTAAATTTTACACCGCCATTATAAGAGTAGGGATGAAACTCTTACCGTGGTAAAACAATGGACACTGTGCAGGCCATGATCTGTATAAAAAACAAGCACTGGTAGTACGGTACAGCACAAGGTACAGACAGGGTCCAAACTTCGTGTGAAGTAGTGAAATCGTGTCACAGGAATCAATCTCCGAACTTACTGTACAGTCGGGGACAAAAGTTTGCTCCCTGTGGTAAAACTGAGTCACGAGAATGAGTCTCCGATCTTACTGTGTCTGGAGAGGGATGTTGTTTTATCGCATTTGGGGTCGATGTTGCTTCACGCGAACCTTTGATCCAGACTGTACATGTAAGTAACCATCTTGTTCACAGGCTCAACAGCGGCGGGCCTGAGGTGTTTGAAGTGGGCATCTTGAATTTATCCCCGACTGAAAAAATGAAGGCACAACTAGCTGACTTACATACGTTATGGCACTAAGACTGAGGTTGAGGAAACACAAAACTTTACTCGCCAGTCTTTGAGAACCTCTGCCTTAGTTCACACAACATTCACATTCTTACTTGAGCTCAGTAGCAGAGCTCAACGTGTCCAAAAGTGAGTGTGTTATTGGTTTAGTGGTCAGTATACTCGCCTTGCAAGCGGGTGGTCCCGGGTTTGATACCCAGGCAATGTGAAATTATGGGTAATTTTTTTTTTTACTACATTTGTCTCTGTCTACCAAATAGTAATTTGGGACCTGGATGTTAATCAATTGGCAGATCGTGTTATGGGGTAATAGTTATCCAGTGCGGTTGACGAGTTGTCCGAACTTCTATGGATATTGGGCCATACAGTTCGAAAACTTGGAGCGTAGTTGTTCAGTTGGCGCCAGCTTCTAGTGTTATACAAATTTACAAATTCCGACCTTGGTGACCTTAAGGCAGACCAGCCTCGAAAACGAGGGGCAAGCATTATAGGTGATAACTTCCCCAGACAGGAAGTAGTCGTTTATCAACTGGTCTGATGGTGTGATAAAGGCGTGTGCGTTCTGAACGGAAAATAATGGATAGAATTACTTGGGGGTAGATATTGCTGGACAGGGTTGACAATTTGCCTAGAGTGGGTGACGATGAAACAAAGTGTTTTGATTAATGAATGTTGTGTAGCGGCGCCTGTAGGTGAGGGATACTGGAGCAATAGATAATATGGAAGAGAAGCTTACAGCACTAAGAGGAAGGACACTAGATATAAAGGACACTGGAGATGAAGAGAAAGAGAGAGCGAAATAATATTGTTTTCTTTCATAAAGAAAACATCTTTGAGCTGTTGCCTGGGGAAGCAGTCCCCGGCAGCGCCACTGCCAGTACCAATACTGTAATTTCTTTTGATCTTACAATTTGTATTATTTACTCTGCCTCTCAAAAGGTCGTTGTTGGCTGTTAATTCCTCGCTTGTTACGCCTCTGAGGCTTCCAGTGTTTATACTCTTCTCTGAACTCGTTTGTTTGATCTCCTAGCCTGGGACATTTGTTGTCTGAGCAGTTTGTTTTTATTTTCGTACATATTATTTTCCTTGTTCACCTAGCTAAGGTTTTCGTTCAGCTGAGCCGCGTCTGACCCATAAACATTTTCCGCCTTATGTCACTCACGATCGTCCTGGGGAAATTCCAAATTTCCTTTCACCAAGATATTGTTTATTGGTGCATAAAACGAGGAACTTGATATAATGAATGTAAGGTAGTGGGCAAAGTGGAACTCTCACGGGCTGGATCTGCTGGCTCCTGGTGGGGTGGATGGGACGGGACACAGATCTTATAGCTTCGTATCTCCCACACACTGCTCTCACAACTCTATTTCCCCCACACACTGCTCCCACAACTCTGTCTCTCCCACACACGGCTCCCACAACTCTATCTCCCCCACACACTGCTCCCACAACCCTATCTCTCCCACACACTGCTACCACAACCCTTTCTCTCCCACACACGGCTCCCACAACCCTATCTCCCCCACACACTGCTCCCACAACTCTATCTCTCCCACACACGGCTCCCACAACCCTAATACACACGTTTTTACTTCCATAAGTCTTAATGGGAGGAAGGTCAAGCTCTTCACCATATAGAGACGAATTAGATGATAAATAATGAAAAAAAAATATTACGAGTTTCTAAAGAGATTAATTTTAATTGTTGTATTGTAGTTATTGTATTTTCTTCATATGATTCCTCTCAGCTGGTGTTTTTGTGGGTTAAACTCTTACAAAGTTCTCACAAGTTAGTTACGACGGTCGGTGTGTTTTATTTTTCGTTAATGAGATTGCTTTTTTTTTATCAGAAGCGATGTGATTGGACCTGGGCTGTTGTTTTAACCTCCTTCAGTGTGTTTTATATATATATATATATATATATATATAATGGGGGGCGGGGGTTCTTTTTATAGAACACATATATATATATATATATATATATATATATATATATATATATATATATATATATATATATATATATATATATATATATATATATATATATATATATATATATGTGTGTGTGTGTGTGTGTGTGTGTGTGTGTGTGTGTGTGTGTATTTGAGTGGTCCCAGATAATTATAATATATTCTATTATGAATCACGAGAATATGGATGTTGGTACCCCCTTCCCCCCCCTCCCACACACACACACACGGTGCTATGAGCGTATAGTTGTACGGATTAAACGACTGAATGATACACACACAACTTGGCCATTTACCATAACCTCACTGGCGGTGCAGAAAATTAAAGCGGCTGAAAGTGTCTGATGGTGCGTTGAAACAAGCTTTATTGACTGTTGTGTTGCGCTGTGTTGTGCCGCGTTGTGTTGTGTCATGTGTTGAATATTGCTGGACATTTCACTTCATTTCAGTGTTTGTTGCAATCAAAGCGAACCTTTATGAAACATAGTATTGACAGTGACATATTGAGTGTCAAATTCATGGGGTTTTCTGGTATACAACGATATGCCGAACTGTGAAAATATATATGAAAGTCAAAGTTTGATTTATATGATGCGAGGCTGCGTAACCAATATATGACATAAAAATAGTATTATCAGTGTGCAAAATGGATACAGGATTACAAAATAAACCAACTGTAATAATAGTGTAAAATATCACCTAAATAATCGATCTATTAAAAAGAACTTAATCTTCCTTGTTGCTGGTCAATTAATAAATAAACAGACAATCAGAACCATTTATAAACCCGCAGAACAAAATAACAAAAACACTGATATAAGGATGATGAACACAAACTAACCTTAGAACAAGTAGATCAGGTTCTCACTACTCTCTTAACGCTTTCTACCAAATATGAACAGATGACGTTACTAATTATTAGAGATGACATTTGTATCTCCGTATGATTGATGGCAACATTGGGGTCCTTGGAAAGTAAGTTGATTCTTTTAGTCATAAGAAAAATTCCCAGACATAAAACAATAAAGCCGGTGAATGACAACCAATAGAGGCTTTTATTTTTTTTATTTTTACTGTGGTATATTTTTTTTAATTTGGAAAAAAAAAGGAATTTCATTGTTATCAGATTATTTTGTGAGGTTTAGTTTTTATATACTTACATACTACGTGATGTGGGGGACCAGGACGGGATGTGGAGGACCAGGACGGGATGTGGAGGACCAGGATGTGATGTGGAGGACCAGGACGGGATGTGGAGGACCAGGATGTGATGTGAAGGACAAGGACGTGATGTGGAGGACCATGGCGTGATGTGGAGGACCAGGACGGGATGTGGAGGACCAGGACGGGATGTGGAGGACCAAGACGGGATGTGGAGGACCAGGCCGTGATGTGGAGGACCAGGACGTGATGTGGAGGACCAAGATGTGATGTGGAGGACCAGGCTGTGATGTGGAGGACCAGGACGTGGGAGGACCAAGATGATGTGAAGGACAAGGACGTGATGTGGGAGGGATGGCGTGAAGGACGTGATGTGGAGGACCAGGATGTGATGTGGAGGACCAGGACGGGATGTGGAGGACCAGGACGTGATGTGGAGGACCAGGATATGATGTGGAGGACCAAGGCCGTGATGTGGAGGACCATGGCGTGATGTGGAGGACCAGGGATGTGGGAGGATAGACGGATGTGGAGGACCAGGACGTGATGTGGAGGACCAGGATATGATGTGGAGGACCAAGCCGTGATGTGGAGGACCATGGCGTGATGTGGAGGACCAGGATATAATGTGGAGGACCAGGCCGTGATGTGGAGGACCAAGATGTGATGTGGAGGACCAGGGTGTGATGTGAAGGACAAGGACGTGATGTGGAGGACCAGGATGGGATGTGAAGGACCAGGATGGGATGTGGAGGACCAGGATGGGATGTGGAGGACCAGGATATAATGTGGAGGACCAGGATGGGATGTGAAGGACCAGGATGGGATGTGAAGGACCAGGATGGGATGTGGAGGACCAGGATATAATGTGGAGGACCAGGGTGGCTGGAGGCCACTTTATAAAATAATTAAAAAAAGTAGTAGTAGTAGTAAATAATAATGATAATAATAATAATAATAATAATAATAATAATTAACGGTTTATTGAAAGAGCATGGCAGCCGAAAGGCTGAAAATATACAGTCACATAATTGGGGAATGGGTCTCTTGATTTACAAATAATATACAAGTAACATAAGTGATACAAATATGATGTATAATAACTAGGTGGGGAGAAGCTCAAACTACAGGACATTTCAACATAGTGACAGTGCAAAAAGTAAAATTAACGGGAGTGAATACACTGGTTGATTACAAGTTATTGATAATTTTTACAATGTTTGGGACTGGGCTGTTCTTAGAGCGTCCAGTTCGTGCTCGTATGGGCTGGATGCGGTTGTGGTGTCGAACAGAAATTCTCGGACGAGGGATGTCGGGTGGTAGTGGGAGCCGGTGTTGAGGATTGTGCAGAAGCTTCTCACCAAATTTGCAGATGAGGTCGTGGTGGTGGTCACTTAAAGCTGAGAAGGTGTGTGTGTTGAGCGCTTCTTGATAAGTGGAGTAGGAACAGGAGAGAATAATCTTGCATGCCCTCTTTTGCACTTTTTCTAGGTGTTTACTTTGTGTGGCATTTAGGGAAGAAGACCAGGGAGGGGAGGCATAGGTGAGCTTGCGAAGTATGAATGTTGAGTAAACACTGAGGAGCTCGGGCGCAGGAACTCCGAGGGACTTGAGTCGGAGGAAGAGGTGGAGACGGAAACTGGAGGATTTGACAACTTCACTGACGTGTGGTTTCCAATTTAGTTTGTTGTTTATGGTGACGCCGAGACGCTTAGTGGAATCTACAACCTGGAGTGTGTTGGGACCTAAAGTAATGGAAGGAGGTGGGACAAGGTCGGATGAGAGGTTGATGTGCATAACCATGGTCTTTGTATGGTTGATGGTGACATGGTTGTTGGTGGCCCAGTTTTGGAGACTGAAGGGCTTGCGTAAACTACTCAGGCACATAGTTTGTTGAAGTTGAATGTGAGTCGAGCATTCATGAGGATATTGATGCCTAGAATTACCCCATAATTGTTATCATTAGCGACGTAAAAAGGTTCCCAGTTAGTGTTTCCCAGGAAGGTGATGGGGACAGGGGACACATATCCGAGCACCTTATCCTGCCCGGTTACCGTGTTGCACTCGCGGACACAATCTGATGGTCGGTAGTGGAGGTGCAGCTGTTGCACGTATTCGGGTGTTATGTAGCAGTAGGTACAGCCTGTGTCCAGCAGGCATGAAACAGTCTGGTTTCTAATTTCACATGTGATAACTAAAGGGGTTACGGCCTTGAGAAGGTGTTTGGAGGGTGCCAGTAGGGTAAGCGTGGGGTTTTTGGTAGACAGGTCCAAGACGGACTGACTTAACACATCCATGCCCAACAAAAAAGGCGAGCCTTTCCTGGCCACAATAAGAGTAGGCCGGAGTTTACAGCCACCGAGCCGTACCTTGACTTCCAGCCGACCATAAACTCCACTCTTCGTTAACCCACTACCGGTATCGACCGAAAACTTTTCACGGTCCACTATATAGTCCTGAAGTCCAGCAGAGATGACAAAATCTAATGGTATCACGGATACATTGGAACCACTGTCGAGGCAAAAGGTGACTTTCAGGCGTCGCTTTGTTTGGTTCTGTTCATCTACGTCGTAAAGGTATCCCGAAACCAACAACTCCCGAAGGCACCGGCTGTAGGTGACAGACACTGGATATGAGGTCTTTTCCATTTTGGTTAAATATTGTAAATTGTGTTCAAGAGCACTGTGACGTTAAGTTGAAAATCGGGGCTAAATGTAAAAAAACACCTCCATTTACTTAGGTTGGAACTTTCAATAGTGTTGTAAGAGACAAGAAGGTGTAGATGGTAACGGGGTGGTGGTGCCATGCTACTGCTCGGCCTTCCTCGGCGCCTACTGCACCGTAAGAACTCTCTAGTTAGACACTTAGGAGTTGTACGGTGTGCTGGAGACCCAGAAGGTGAAGGACGAGCTGCAGCACACCTCACCGCAGGAACTGTAGTCAGTAATTCAGTTGGTCGAGGAGGAGACCGTGACCAAACACTCCAGCCCACCGGACCTCTCACTCACCGAACCTAACCTAACCAGCCCACCGTATCTCTCTCACGCAACTTAACCTAACTAACCCACCGTATCTCTCTCACCTAACTTAACCTAACTAACCCACTGTATCTCTCTCACCTAACCTAACCTAACCAGCCCACCGGACCTCTCTCTCACTCGCTTCAACTTTTCATCAGTGACAACATTTGCAGTGACAAAATGTTGTTGTGATAATGAAATATAGGAATAGTGACAAAGCTGTGTAATAAGTGACAGTAGTGTGAACATCACCCTACATATTTTAAGAATCAACCTTACCTTACCTTACCTTACGTTACCTTACCTTACCTTACCCTACCTTACTTTACCTTACCTTACCTTAATTTACCTTACCTTACCTTACCTTACCTTACGTTGCCTTAACTTACGTTGCCTTACCTTACCTTACCTTACGTTACGTTACGTTACCTTACCTTACCTTACGTTGCCTTACCTTACCTTACCTTACCTTACGTTACCTTACCTTACCTTACCTTACCTTATCTTACGTTGCCTTACCTTACCTTACCTTACCTTACCTTACCTTACCTTACCTTACCTTACCTTACCTTACCTTACCTTACCTTACCTTACCTTACGTTGCCTTACCTTACCTTACCTTACCTTACCTTACCTTACCTTACCTTACGTTGCCTTACCTTACCTTGCCTTACCTTACGTTACCTTACCTTACCTTACCTTATCTTACCTTACGTTGCCTTACCTTACTCCACTCCACCTTGCCTTCACCTTACCTTATATTATTGCCTTTACCTTTACCTTTTACCCACTCCTTATCTTACCTTACCTTTACGTTGCCTTTTACCTTACCTTTTTACCCAATTTACGTTGCCCACCTTTTACCTTGCACCTTTACCTTACCTTGCCTTACCTTACCTTACCTTACCTTACCTTACCTTACCTCACCTTATCTTACCTTACCTTACCTTGCCTTACCTTGCCTATCCTGAACCTTACCTTACCTTACCTTACCTCACCTTATCTTACCTTACCTTACCTTGCCTTACCTTGCCTATCCTGAACCTTACCTTACCTTACCTTACCTCACCTTATCTTACCTTACCTTACCTTACCTGCCCTTTACCCACCTTTTACCATCTTTACCTCATCTACTCATTCCACCATGTCAGCCTTACTCCACCTTACGCTGTCTTTACCTTACCTTACCTTACCTTACCCACCTTTACCTTACCTTACCTTACCTTTAATTTTACGCTGCCTTAATTACCTTTACCTTACCTTACCTTACCTTACATCACATTAACTAACCTTACCTTACCTTTACCTTACCTTACCTTACCTTACATCACCTTAACTAACCTTACCTTACCTTTACCTTACCTTACCTTACCTTTACCTTACTCCACCTTTTAGCCCACTTTTTGCCCACCTTACGCTGTCTTTGCTCCACCTTTTACCTTACTTTACACCTTTACCTTACCTTACCTTACCTTACCTTACCTTACCTTACCTTACCTTACCTTACTTTACCTTACCTTACCTCTGTTATAGCTTCCGTTTACCTGTAATCACTGATCAAGAGTCGTATTAGAGGTCAACTCGTAGTAACATTCATAACTGTTTATAAGTTTAGTTTTCATAGTCTTTTGTCCATTTATTAAGAAAATAAACTATTATATATATAAAACAAAGAAGTGTGTCTGTCTGTGTGTCCGCACGAGAATCTCGGAAACTACTTAAACGGTCTGGACCAAACTTGGCATGGATAGCAAGTGTCATGTGGGGATCTCAAAAAACTCCAACCAACCCGATCCGACCCAACCTGACCCGACCCGACCCGACACGCCTGAGAGAACGAGAGAGAGAAGAGACTAACGTAGAAAAGTCGTATTCCCTCCTATGATTTACAGCTATTTTGATCCTTAGGTTCTCTTTCATTATGGCTTACTTTTCTCTGCATCCGCTATATCACACAGAGGTTGAAAAGTCGTATCCCATCCCAAGTATTATAGCTAATTTTATTATTATGCTCTCGCTCATTACAGCTTACTTTTCTTTGATCTCTAACTTTTCTAGGCTGTCCATTCTAACAAGGTAGGTAGGTAGGTAGTCCATTCTAACGAGGTATGCCAAACGTAACATATTTCACAGCGCTAAAATCAATGTGAAGCCCTAAGGAGAATTTTTAGTTTTTCCATTCACGAACGATGTCCAACAGTAGTTCATCTGGCTGTTCACCTGGAAAATGGACAAAGAGTATACTTCACAGAAGAGTCCTTCCAAAGTCAAATGGCAAATCCTGCTGATTCTTCAAGCTTTCACAGGAAGATGAGTTTGCTCAAATCCTCCTGTATGTTGACGTACCCAAGTTCTACATATGGCAGACTTCAATGAAAAAGTTCCAGAGAAGAGCTCAAGGATCCGATGTGGAAGGATATCCAGGGATAAAGTCAGGCAATGCTTTGGGACGTGTCTACACGGTTCACCCCAACAACTTTGAATGCTATTGTTTGAGACTACTTTTGCACCACATCTGTGGCCCAACATCATATGCAGCACTCAAGACAGTGAATGGACAAGTCTGCAGAACCTATTAGGAAGCGTGCAATCTCCTTGGCATACTGGAAGATGATGGTCACTGGAATGACATATTAGAAGAGGCAGCAGCTACTCAATCGCCAATGAGAATGAGGAACCTGTTTGCCATCATGATTGCTACATGTGGACTTTCAAACCCATGCCAGCTCTGGGAAAACCACCAAGAAAGTCTTTCAGAGGATCTGCTTCATCAAGCAAGAAGAGAACATCCTGGTCAAGAGATTGAGTTCATGGATGACATGTTCAACAGGGCTCTGATCATGCTGGAAGACAAAGTGATGGAGCTAGGCGGAAAACCCTGACAGATTTTGGATTGCCTTCCCCAAACCGAGAAGAACCAGAAGCTGCAAACAGGGAGTTGCTCAGAGAGACAGACTACTCAGTTGAAGTGGTGAATTTTGTTGAAGAAAATGAGCCTCACCTGGTGCCTGATCAAGCAAATACTTATGAACAGATCTTGGAAGCGATACAAGCGGAGCAGGGAGGTATGATCTTTTTCGATGCACCTGGCGGGACCGGAAAAACATTCCTGATCAACCTTCTGTTGGCCAAAGTACGTCATCGGGGGAAAATTGCTCTTGCTGTAGTGTCCTCAGGCATTGCTGCAACACTACTAGAAGGAGGACGTACTGCACACTCAACTTTTAAACTGCCTCTCAACCTCGCGCACATAGTCTGGGATGAATGCACTATGTCTCACAAGTTAGCGTTTGAAGCATTGGACAGGACCTTGCAAGACATACGAGAAAATGACCAGCTCATGTGTGGCATTACAATGGTCATTGCTGGAGATTTTCGCCAGACCTTACCTGTCATTCCTCGAAGCACTCCAGCTGATGAATTGAATGCGTGCCTCAAGGCATCATACCTTTGGAGAAGTGTTCAGACACTCACCCTATCCTCAAACATGAGAGTACATCTACAAGGAGATCAGGATGCTGGACGGTTTGCAAACCTTCTACTACAGATTGGGAATGGAACTTTCCCTGTTGACTCAAAAGGACAAATAATCATTCCTCAAGGATGTGGAAATGTTGTAAAGTACCCAAACATTATCCACCACTACAAGGATCACAAGCGGCTGCGTGAACGCGCAATTCTGGCACCAAAGAATGAAACAGTGGCTGAAATCAACATGACTCTACTCAGACAGCTTCCAGGTAGTGAGACCTCATTCAAGTCTGTTGATACAGTAAGGACCAGGACCAAGCAGTCTAGTACCCTGCAGAATTCCTTAATTCTTTGGAGCCCGCTGGAATGCCTCCTCACCACCTCACTCTCAAGATTGGAACTCCTATAATGCTCTTAAGAAATCTTGAACCACCAAGGCTCTGCAATGGCACAAGGCTGGTGGTGAAGAACATGATGCCACATGTACTGGAAGCTACAATACTGACAGGAAAAGCTAAAGGAGAGGACGTGTTTATACCAAGGATACCTCTCATCACCACTGACCTGCCATTTGAGTTCAAGCGACTTCAGTTCCCGGTTAAAGTGAGCTTTGCCATGACCATCTGCAAAAGCCAGGGACAGTCCCTAAAGATGGTTGGCCTAAACCTGGTGTTTCCTTCCTTCTCTCATGGACAGTTCTATGTTGGATGCTCCAGAGTGGGAACTGGCAAATATCTGTACATACTTGCTGCTAATGCCAAAACCAAAAATGTGGTCTACCCTAATGCACTACAGTGAGACAATGTCACAGTTCACTCCCCGTGGTTGGCGACAATTCGCCAACTGCACTGACTAACCATTACTCCGGAGCACGATACGCAAATCGATTAACATCCAGATCCGCAATTACTGCTGGGTAAACAGTCGCATATGGTGTAAAGAAATTTGATTCATTCATACATACATACATACATACATACATACAAACAAGTACACACGCAAATACACACGTATATATACATTATTATGTACATATTCACAACAAACCAGTGTAATACCCTCATGTAATACCCTCCTCGGGCGCCACAGGGCTGCCAGAAAGTTGCTTATAATAAAATGAAATGAAAATACGAAACTTTGCCGCAGTGTTGTTGTTGGTGAGGAAAGTTTAAGATTACATTCATTGTCCCTGACGCTGACTAAGTCTATCTTGACCTGGAAGTTCCTGTCCTCCTCCGGCAGAAGGAAATGAAAAAAAAAGAATTGAGACAGTAAATGAACGATAAACAGAAGAAAACAAGAGAAAAATTACCATTATTTCATATATAATGGTGAGGTAACACAATAAATATTTTCCGGCTTAGGTTAAGAGCGAACTCATCCTTTGGTTTTTAAACGTAAAAAAGTACTCATTTATTTCGAGTAAACTCGTACCAACTCATACAACGTGGATCCAAAATGTTGGAGGCTCAGACCCTCGAGGTTTATCAGCTCGAGAAGCTAAACATACACAAACATCTTTGTCTAAGTTGAGAGGATCAATGGCATTACCACCACCGAGGACACAACCACTGTCTTATGCTCAGTAATATTTATGTTACCTGTATATTATATTAATCACATATCCTTCGACACACACACACACACACACACACACACACACACACACACACACAGTTAATATCGTAGCAGTTTGTAGTTTATTTGAATCTTTATCTTTATATTAAGGAATTGGAAACAAAAATAGAATTCTACCAATAAACACAACTGGTGTTCATACTTGTGTTTAATAAGTGAAAGATAAAACAGGAATACAGTATTAAAATTAATTGAGTTGTTAAAGTTATTTTTGCATTTCGCATTGAATTGTCTGTTCGTTCATTGCCCTACAATTATATTATATATTTACATCTAAACAAATTTAAAAAGAAACCGTAGAGTAAAGACATAATGTAGTGCCAAAGTGAAAGATAACAGAGAGTGACCATCGTCCTACACTGCCATATTCTCTTAAAATTATCTCGACGTATTCATTGTCGTCTCGAGTCTGTCTCTACTCCTCTTTATATTTTGCTGTATAATAAAATGTCATAACCCTTCTGTATATATTTTAATAATTTAGTTAAGCTAATCTTGTAACCTTAAGACAACACAAACCGCAGAAGCAGTGTAATCAATCCTCACGATTAATACCTAAGCCTTCCAATAATAGTCAGGGATAACTAACTAATCCCAACTCAGCCTGAGGTAGGTTTAAAAAGTTCTCTCTCATAATTACTTGTTACGCCAACGTCATGTTAGAAAACAAATAAGTGAGTTATAATTATTATGGTTGGTGTTCATTATTCTCAGTGTAAAAAAAATATTAGATGTATTTTCTCCGTAGTTGTAGGATTGTAGTTGTAGTTTGTCTCCGTAAAGTTTGTATGATTATAGTTTTGAGTTAGTTATGTATTGTTGTAGTTTTTGCCTCCTTCAACGTTGTATGATTGTAGTACTGTAGTGAGTTACGGTGAATGGTTGGAACTGAACCGTACGGATGAAGCAGTCAGTAGCTGAACCATACAACTAAACCGCGTAATTGAGCGATTCAATTGACCCATTTAGCTGAGTGTGAAGTTCCCGTATATTTACTTTACTTAAGTTACGCCAAAAATTTTCAGGAAATGAACTTTACGTTGAGAGTCTGAACCTCCCTACAGCCTCTTGGTGGAGATGTTGGCAGGTGATGTGGGTGTCACTGAGGTGCTGTGGGTGTCACTCAGGTGTTGTGGGTGTCACTCAGGTGTTGTGGGTGTCACTCAGGTGTTGTGGGTGTCACTCAGGTGTTGTGGGTGTCACTCAGGTGTTGTGGGAGTTACTGAGGTGGTGTGGGTGTCACTGAGGTGGTGTGGGTGTCACTGACGTGTTGTGGGTGTCACTCAGGTGGTATGGGTGTCACTCAGGTGGTATGGGTGTCACTCAGGTGTTCTGGGACTCATTCAGGTGTTGTGGGTTAATTAAATACTGATCACGTCACTTTAGCCTTTATGTGGAAAGTGTTGACCAGATCCAACAACCCACAGAGTTAAGACGCACTAATTAGACTATACAATACTCAGCGTCCGTTGCCTCTCTCAGCCTTTATAATGTTTCAACCAGGAGGACAAACGCACACACAGAAAGAGGAAGGCAGTTGATAACACAGACGGGTTGAGGAGACACAGAAAATAGCGGCTTGTCCTACACCATCATGGAGTGGCTATGCTTACGGTATTCTAGCTGATACGTGCCAGTGAGACGTACTGTATGTCGGGCTTCATTTCATTCCTACCATTTAACACCTAACCTTAAAACCTATCTGTACACCTAACTATACACCTAGCCTAACCTAACCCTTACTATAGCTGACCTAACGCAACCTAACCTAAGCTCTAACCTCTCCAAGCCCTAAGCAAGCGATCTGTAGTATAATATAATTTAATGTTATGTTCACACTAACGATCGGAAAATGAATACTCAACTTTAACACATAGACCAGGACGCGCCTTCAAGTTTAGTAAAGAGGGGATAAGAGAGGGTGTGCATCCTGGCCAATTGTTCTTTTTCCGTATAACTTTCGAGGCTTCTCCAGACTTAAGAAAGTTGTGTTTACATCTCAAGAAGGTGAATGAGCAAAAGAAGTGCGATGGGGAGGGGAGGGGTCACCTGTGGTCTGTGTCCACCCCTTCCCGCCATGGATGTAACAGCACATTTGCTTTATATAAATACACCCAAATGAATAACACCAAGTTATTCACCATGTTATTCACCATGTGATTCACCATGTTATTTATGACTATATCACTTGACGCATGTTTCTCAAAGGGTCGAGCCAGGGTCAACTGATTTAGCAAACACCTGCTCCCTGTCTCAAGCCCAGGGAGTGGCAGTTCACTCATTACCATTGGACAGGGAAGCCAGGCACTTAACTCAAGTGTTATCTCAAAGTGACATTCACAACACTTCTATGGAGAGAACTCACAATATATTATCTCAGATTGTACCTGTGTATATACCTGGCTCAGTAATAAAACAGAAAACACCTAGAAGTGTTTACATCAGTCCTGCCACTTAAGAGTTCCAGAACTTAATTAAAACAATTAGTGTGATAACAAAACAACTATCACATGGTACGCCCTTGCACCTTGTCCATCATCGTGTACCCACCAAAAGAAAGCCCTACCAATCCTCCGTCCCATCTACTGTATGAACCCTAAGACTCGTAAACCTGTGGCGAAGAGATTGACGCCCGTATTATTAAATAACATCTTCCCTTGAAGAGAGTCGTCGTGTTTCAGCCCGGGTGGTGGTAGTAATGGTGGAGAGGGAGGGTGGTGGTAGTAGTGGTGGAGAGGGAGGGTAGTGGTAGTAGTGGTAGAGAGGGAGGGTGGTGGTAGTGGTGGTGGTAGTGGTGGTGGAGAGGGAGGGTGGTGGTAGTAGTGGTGGAGTGAGGGGTAGTGAGGTAGTAGTGGTGGGAGGGGGGGGTAGTGGGTAGGGAGGTGGTGGTAGTGGTGGGAGAGGGAGGTGGTGGGAGAGGGGAGGTGGTGGTAGTAGTGGTGGAGAGGGGAGGTGGTGTAGTGGTAGGGTAGTGGGAAGTAGGAGAGGGAAGGTGGTGGTGGGTAGTAGTAGTGGTGGGAGAGGGAGGGTGGTGGTAGTAGTGGTAGAGAGGGAGTGTGGTGGTAGTAGTGGTAGAGAGGGAGGGTGGTGGTAGTAGTGGTAGAGAGGGAGTGTGGTGGTAGTAGTGGTAGAGAGGGAGGGTGGTGGTAGTAGTGGTGGACAGGGAGGGTGGTGGTAGTAGTAGTAGAGAGGGAGTGTGGTGGTAGTAGTGGTGGAGAGGGAGTGTGGTGGTAGTAGTGGTGGAGAGGGAGAGGAAGGGTGTAGTGGCAGCGGGTGGTAGAGGCGCAGGTAAACCTCATCTTTAGTGTGCCTAAGGTGGGGGGTGGTGGGGGGGTTGTGTGTACTGGAGGCGAGAGGCCAAAGGCACGGAGAGCTCATGGTGTAGAACAGGACCTGGGTTACAGTGTAGTATTGACAGTCTCACGAAATATGTTGTACTGTGGTGTGTTACGATCTGTGGTGTATGGTCAGCATGCTCGCCTCGCAAGCGAGTTAACCTAAGTTCGACCCCCGGGCAGGGTGAAATTATGGGCAAGTTTCTTTACGCCATTTGTCTCTGTCTACCCAGCAGTAATTGGGAACCTGGATGTTAATCTATTTGCGGATCGTATTTTGTGGTAATGGTTAGCCAGTGCAGTTGGCGAGTTGTCCGGCCTTCTCGACTATTCCTTGACACTGGGTCATGCAGCTCTTTAACTTAGGGTGTGGTTGTTGTGTTGGCGACAGCTTCTACACCTTAAACAAATTCACGTCTAGGTGTCCCTAGGGCCGGCCATCCTCGTTACACGAGGGGCAACCATTATTATTATTATTATGTTGCGTACATTAGATACATTTTATGTGTTTTTTTTGGTTGGTATTGAGTAAATGGCGTCGTGTGGGTAGACCTTGTGGTTAAATATTGGTTGGGTCTATTTATACTGCTGTAGATGTTGTGAGTGGAAATTGCATATTTAGCGTACACACCGTTCCATAAGGTACCCGAGAGGTAAAAAAGCAGCTATAGGTTCATGTTTTGCTGAATTCTAATGTAATTATGAAAGAAAATTAGACTAAACTTCGTCACATTAGCATATTTAACGCAAAGATAAATGAAAACAAAACAAAACAAAACAGTAGATACACCGTATTTACAAACATTTAAAGACAAGTGTGGAAGAGAATACGCACACTGGCATTCCCACGATCCAAGGTTACAGTATAAGTAGTGGTCGCTGTATTTGTTCCCTAACCATGGCCATGACACTGTGGCTCAGGTGATGGAGGTCTTTGGGGTGTGAGAATGTTTAGAGGTGAGTGTGTGAAATTTTGTGTCTATAGTCTGAGAGCTGTTGGTAAGATAGGGAAACAGCCAGGGAAAGATGACAAAGGAAACAGCCACGGAAAGATGACAAAGGAAACAGCCACGGAAAGATGACAAAGGAAGTAGAAAGGGAGATATAACAAAGGAAACAACTAGGGAGAGATAACAAGATAAGGGGGGGAGATGAAGACGGAAAGCCTCTGACACATACGAGAATGAGGTAATCTTGTCACATTATTCCTCATCTCTATAATGTACGCGTGGTAGGGGAGGGGGGAAAAGGGGAGGGGGAATGGGGAGGGGGAAGAAGGAAACTGGTTTGTCTTGGTTCAGTTTCTATCAAGTTCATCCAATACTTTAAGTACAGAGTAGCAGATTTTATTTTATTCTTTTCCGTAGACTGACAATATCATAAAACCTGGTAATTTGGTATGGATGTGAGTGGATACGAACCGGTGTACTCAAGAACCTTACCTGACGTTGTTATTAAAAAAAATGATAATGTGATCCATTATTATCATTTGGAACGTCGAGTTACTGAGCAGATGGAGTTAGATCTTCACAAAGGAGTCTTCATCGTGAACACAAATGCTTTGAAAATGTTGAATTTCTTTCTAGTTCGACGTCAATAATTCCTTTAAAACACTCCGCCCGAATAGGCTATTAAATCACTCAACTAAGTACACATTTCAGCTGTTTACAAGCATTACCACCAACACGGTCATGATCTCGTTGTGTGGCCTCTCAGCTCTGAAATGTGGCCTCTCATTTCTGAAGTGTGGCCTCTCAGTTTTGAAGTGTGGCGATTTGATTGAGGTGTTAAGCAACGGTGCTTAAATTATCCAACCAGGAGCGATCTCGTAACAATGCTTTTAAATTAGATAAATTTAGATTTAGGCGCGAGATAGGTAAACATTGTTTTGGAAATAGTGTAGTGGACGAGTGGATCAAGTTACCAAACATCATCAATAACTGGAACACGCTGGATAGCTTCAAACATAGGTTGGACGGATATACGAGCGATAGGGGTTGGGTGTAAACGGGACTGCCTAGTATGGGCCAATAAGCCCGCTGCAGTTTCCTCCATTCTTATGTTCATATGTTCTCTCAGTTCTGAAATGTGGCCTCTAAGTTCTCACCAACAGACTCGTGGCCACTATAAACTCATTTCTGTTAAGTGTGTCTTTATCATGTAATACCTCGTGTCTAACTTTATTATTTTTAGCTTCTGTGGTGCGTTTGACTTTTCTATCTTCCTTATTTTATTCTGATTCTGTCTTTGTTTTATATTTATCTATTTTCTTATCATACTCAACCAATTCATTTTTCTATACATCTTTCCTGGCAGTTTATTCCAGTCTGAACATCTGTTTATTCAACGTTAATATTATTTCTTTTAGCGGTGAGATCAGCTCAGCTAACCTTATTGTCGTTTTAATTACCAAGAGAGTTACCGGGTGAATGGCAACGGTTTGGAGGAGCTGATCCTCTTAGGTGTAGTATTGCCAGGACATCAAAGACTCCCCCTCTTAATTATCTGGCTTATTAATCTCCCTCTATTGATCTTTAGAGGTATTTGTAATGGCCACTAATCCTGACAGGTCCTCGTCCTGAGAGGTCCTAGTCCCAACAGGTCCTAATCCTGACAGTCCCTCGTCTTGACAGGTCCTGGTCTTGACAGGTCTTAGTCCTGACAGATCATAGTCCTGACAGATCCTAGTCCTGACAGGTCCTTGTCCTGGCAGGTGCTAGACTTTATAGGTCCTAATCCTGACAGTCCCTCGTCCTGACAGGTCCTGGTCTTGACAGGCCTTAGTCCTGACAGATCATAGTCCTGACAGATCCTAGTCCTAATAGGTCCTAGTACTGGCAGGTGCTAGATTTTATAGGTCCTTCCTAGGCCCTAGGTCCTAGTCCTGACAGGCCCTAGTCCTGACAAGTCCTAGTCCTGACAGGCCCTAGTCCTGACAAGTCCTAGTCCTGACAGGCCCTAGTCGAGACAGGCTCCAGTTCTGACCTAATTAGTAGGGACTGAAACTGATACCTTATGTTAATGGGTAAATTGAACAAAGTGAAGACCTATTAGGAGTGGGGCTCACATATTCAGTTACCTTGATCTTTAATCTCACCATACTCCTGAGGTGATCTATTCTCTGTGTGGCTGTGTCATTATTATTCCCACAATTGTTTCGTCATCAGTCTATCTGTTTATTTCACTACTCCGTCACATAAATCACTTTTTCATGTCGCTGTACTTAGAGCAGTTTTAAATGATAGCAAGACCATGATGTACACTAAAGGACTTATGGATTAGTTACGAAACGGCAAATTGATCAGCATCTGTTTTTGGGACTTTACTGTAGTGAGCATCACGGCCCGAGAGTTAAGGGTGGGTATGGGGGGTCAGAGTTGATGTATCAGATTATGAAACTAAAGTTGGAGAGAATCCTTAACAACATCGTCACTTCTTTACACTGCCAGAAGGTGTTGCCTGGGCTGAGAGTCCTTCAGTAAGGTGAAGTTTATCAAGAATCACTCGACAGGCATCAGAGGCTGGGAGAACCTCTGCCTCACCTATCTTTCATATACATCGAGCGTGAGTTGACACCAGAGATTCACGTTAAGTCATTTGCCGCCCAAAAAACTACACAAAATTGTTTTTCTTCTGAACATTATTTATTTTTCTTTAACTCTATTTTCCGTTTGTTCAATAGTTCTGTTTCTGTGTTACATCGTCTCTTATTTTCAGTAATCGATTTCTCTTCCGCTTATATGATATACGTGTAAGATCTAAACCGTTATTTAAAGAGTTAAAAGTTTCGAGATAAATGGGTGATGGGAGAGGAACAGAGGGGGGAGGAGGAGCAGGGGGAAGGGTGGAGGAGGAGCGGGGAAGGAACAGAGGGGGGAGGAGGAGCAGGGAGAAGGGTGGAGGAGGAGCGGGGAAGGAACAGAGGGGGGAGGAGGAGCACGAGGAGGAATAGGGGGAAAAGGAGGTTGGAGGAGGAGCGGGGAAGGAACAAAGGGGGGGGTGGGGGAGGCGCAGGAGGAGGAGGAGCAGCGAAGAAACAGGGGGAGAGAGTGGAGGAGACGCAGGGAAGGGGGAGTGGGGAATGAGCAGGGGGAGTCACAGGTACACTATCACAAAAGATTATAAAGGGCGAATCCATTTTTTTCTTCCTCGTTACCTTTGATGGAGGATATAGAAAGAGGACAAATCTGTCTGTCTATCTGTCGCTCGATAACTAGGGTAGATTGAATGGATTTCGATGAAACTCAGAATATGGGAGCAAATAAACACAATATATTACCCCCACCTGGATAATCAGTGTGTGTGTGTGTGTGTGTGTGTGTGTGTGTGTGTGTGTGTGAGATTATCAAATTAAGGTTCCATTAACGACCTTCTTTGCCTATATATCCCACAGATGTAAACAATACGCTGTGGTAAAGGTTTCATTAATATTTTCACTGCCTACCTCCACCATGAGTGTTGAACAGTCATGTTTCATAAACGCCAAATTGTGTTGTCTGGCGATTTCGATACCAAGTTTATTGCGTTAATATTTAGGATGTAAAATTTTTCCCAGGGTTTGTTATTAAAGATCAGAGACCAGAGGCAAGTTGTTGTGTATTGTACACTTTATACTTGAAGTTTGTACAGTGTAAATTATATACCAGACACACATTTTTAAAAAACGTTCACAATTTTATTATTATTATATACAACCAAACTAAACTGTATCCTGGACGTGGATAGTACTCGTCAACAGAAGGAGTACAGGAGCTACAGTGTTATGAATTGAGGTTGTTAACTGTAATGCGAGGCAGGTGACCGTGGGAGTGCTGGCACCCTGCAGGTTGTGACGCTAATGTTAAACTATGATATCGTTACTGTGTGTTCTCGTAACAACTTTCTTTCCTGTATTTGACAGTGCCATTTTTATGTAGAGAGAGAGAGAGAGAGAGAGAGAGAGAGAGAGAGAGAGAGATAATAATAATAATAATAATAATAATAATAATAACACTGCCCTGCATAGTTTTTGAGGTTTGTGTATTATTAAGCTTTTCTGGGTGTATTTTGCATGCTGATCTCAAAAATGTTATCCATTTTGCTCAATCAGGTCAGAATTTTGTGCTATAGGATTTTAAGCGGAGATTCAGGTAAAATATTGGCATTTTTCGCTCAAAATGGGGTCCTCATATTCGTTCATTAAAAAAATCATCCGAGACATTGGCAAGCCTCACAGAAAAGATTTCGGTCAGTTTTAATGCCCTTACGATGCATTTCAATACACCCACGTGCTCGCCGGCCATTTAAATGTCCGCCGTGACGCAAAGGAAAAGAGTATATGTCCGTGTTTTTTTACATATATTTTTTCACAATTAAATTTCTTTTTCATCTGGTGGTACATGGCATGTTTCCTCTGTCTGTGGGATAGTCGAGCAGACAAGCAGCACTACATGCAATGTGACTGGCCTGCAAGAAGTGGACTTACTCCAGGTTCTCACAATGTTGTTGCCCATGCTCTGGTGAATCCGCAGAACATTCTTCTTCCGCCACTGCACATCAAGCTCGGTCTGTTCAAAAACTTTGTAAAGGCACTGGACAAAAAAAGCCAGGCTTTCAATTTTCTGAAAGAAAAATTTCCAAAAGTCAGTGAGGCAAAGCTGAATGCAGGAATTTTTGATGGCCCTCAGATCAGAGAGCTTTTCAAAGATCCCAAGTTTGATTGCAGCATGGATGTAAATGAGAAGAAAGCCTGGCATGCCTTTAAGTCTATTGTCTCCAATTTTCTTGGCAACTACAGAAGTCCAGAGTATGAACGAGTTGTTGAGGACCTACTTCTGAGCTACAAAGTTCTTGGTGCACGCATGTCCATCAAGATGCACTTCCTCAGCTCCCACTTGGACTACTTTCCAGAGAACTGTGGTGATGTGAGTGAGGAACAAGGAGAACGCTTCCATCAAGATATCCGTGTAATGGAGGAGCGGTACCAGGGTCGCTGGGATATCAACATGCTCACCGACTACTGTTGGTGTCTGAAACGGGACGCCCCAGACACCAACCACCAAAGAAATTCTCTGCGACAGCCATTTATGCATGTCTAACTGTAAAGGCATCTATGTAGTTGACATATTTTGGTCCTATGTGTTGTGGTTACATTTCTTATGATATATTTTGCATAAAAATTTTGACATCATATTTAAGAGTTTCGATTTTTTCCTAATTCCCATAGCATAAAAATCTGACCTGATTGGGCAAAATGAATGGCATTTTTGGAATCAGCACGCAAAATACATAAAGAATCAGCTAAGAAACCCGCACCTCATGAATTTTTTTCTTCAAATGCAGCCCAGTGTAATAATTAGCGGTTTATTAAAATAACATAGCAGCCAGAGATAATAAGTTACATATGGTGAAATCAGGGAGTGGTTCACTTGATTGACAAAAACTTTCAATACAAAAAGTTAAGGAACACAGAGTCAACATATAGATTAAGTATAGATCTGGTACTGTGGGAGCTGGTCTTGTGAACAGTCTTGGGACCTGATATTAATCTTAGACTTTCAACATGGGTTTATAAATGCATCAGTGAAATATCAAACGAACAGTTATATACAGCGGGCAGAAGCTGTAACCATCTTAAGAATAAAACAAATCTATCACTAGCAAGTCTACGGACTTGGCGCACCATCATTCAACCACAACAAAGTTATCAATAACAAGTCTACGGACTTGGCGCACCCACATTCAACCACAACAAAGTTATCAATAACAAGTCTACGGACTTGGCGCACCCTCATTCAACTACTACAAACAGTGAAAGTGGGTTCCATTGGCATGACTGCCCGTTAGAGACCGTGTAGAAAACTGTAGATACAACACTGTACCTTCGGTACACAAGGAGGCAGCATGGCCGGTACTGCTCTCGACTGTATTTACCGGCGAAATATACGTTGTATATACTTAGATACC
>NW_024721243.1:0-11360 GCF_018991925.1 Homarus americanus | reverse complement strand
TATAGTCGTGATTGTTATAATCATGGTCGTGGTTTTTATAATCATAGTCGTGGTTGATATAATCATGGTCGTGGTTGTTATAATCATGGTCGTAGTTGTTATAATCATAGGCGCGGGTGATATAAACATGGTCGTGGTTGTTATAATCATAGTCGTGATTGTTATAATCATGGTTGTGGTTGTTATAATCATTTTCGTGGTTGTAATAATCATGATCGTTGTTGTTATAATCATATTCGTGGTTGTTATCATCATGGTCGTGTTTCTTATAATCATGGTCGTGGTTGTTATAATCATGGTCGTATTTGATATAATCATGGTCGTGGTTGTTATATTCATATTCGTGGTTGTTATAGTCTTGGTCGTGGTTGTTATAATCATGGTCGTGGTTTTTATAATCATGGTCGTGGTTGTTTTAATCATGGTCGTGGTTGTTATAATCATGGTCGTGGTTGTTATAATCATGGTCGTGGTTGTTGTAATCGTGGTCGTGGTTGTTATACTCATGGTCGTAGTTGTTATAATCATGGTCGTGGTTGTTCTAATCTTGGTCGTTGTTGTTATAATCATGGTCGTGGTTGTTATAATCATGGTAGTGGTTTTTATAATCATTGTCGTGGTTATTATAATCAGAGTCGTGGTTGTTGTATGTATATTATGTATGCTGGATTATGTATTATGTATGTATATTATGTATGTGCTCCATTTATATTTATTCAGCCTAGCTAGCAGCGTGTGGCAATGTTATTACCATATCCCACATGCTTAATTAATGTGCCTGGCGACGTATGGAAGCTGCTAATGTATCACTTGCCATACGTCGTCTATAGCAGTTGACCAAGAGCTTAGCTAGGGAGCAGTGCTACCCACCTCTGTGTACATACTCTTATCCAGTAAACCGAACCTACAAAACTATACAGGTGTTTGTGTTCTCTCCTGTATATAGAACTTATTACCCAGAACATCTAACAGTTGTTATAATCATGGTCGTGGTTGTTATAATCATGGTCGTGGTTGTTATAATCATAGTCATTGTTGTTATAATCATATTCGTGGCTGTCATAATCATAGTCGTGGATGTTGTAATCATTTTCGTGGTTGTTATAATCATGGTCGTGGTTGTTATATTTATAGTCGTGGTTGTTATAATCATTGTCGTGGTTGTTATATTCATGGTCGTGGTTGTTATAATCATAGGCGCGGTTGATACAATCATGGTCTTGGTTGTTATAATCATAGTCGTGTTTGTTATAATCATAGTCGTGGTTGTTATAATCATGGTCGTGTTTCTTATAATCATTGTCGTGGTTGTTATATTCATGGTCGTATTTGTTATAATCATGGTCGTGGTTGTTATAATCATATGCGTGGTTGTTATAATCTTGGTCATGGTTGTTATAATCATGGTCGTGGTATTTATAATCATGGTCGTGGTTGTTATAATCATAGTCGTGGTTGTTATAATCTTGGTCGTGGTTGTTATAATCATAGTCGTGATTGTTATTATCAGCCGTGATTTTTATAATCATGGTCATGGTTGTTATAATCATAGTCGTGGTTGTTATAATCATTGATGTGGATATGATCATAGTCGTAGTTGTTATAATCATGGTCGTGGTTGTTATAATAATGGTCTTTATTGTTATAATCATAGTCGTGGTTGTTATAATCATGGTCGTGGCTGTTATAATCTTGGTCTTGGTTGTTATAATCATAGTCGTGGTTGTTATAATCAGAGTCGTGGTTGTTATAATCATGGTTGTGGTTATGATCATAGTAGTAGTTGTTATAATCATAGTCGTGGTTGTTATAATCATGGTCTTGGTTGTTATAATCATAGTCGTGTTTGTTATAATCATAGTCGTGGTTGTTATAATAATGGTTGTGGTTATGATCATAGTAATAGTTGTTATAATCATGGTCGTTTTTGTTATAATCATGGTCGTGGTTGTTATAATCATAGTCGTGCTGTTATAATCATAGTCGGTTGTTATAATCATGGTCGTTTCTTGTTATAATCATGGTTGTGGTTGTTATAATCATAGTCGGTTGTTATAATCATCTTCGTGGTTGTTATAATCATGGTCGTGGTTGTTATAATCATAGTCGTGGTTGTTATAATCATGGTCGGGTTGTTATAATCATGGTCGTGGGTGTTATAATCATTGTCAAGGTTGATATAATCATAGTCGTGGTTGTTATAATCATAGTCGTGTTTGATATAATTATGGTCGTGGTTGTTATAATCATAGTCGTGGTTGTTGTAATCATATTCGTGGTTGTTATAATCAAGGGCGTGGTTGTTATAATCATGGTCTTGGTTGTTATAATCATAGTCGTGGCTGTTATAATCATAGTCGTGGGTGTTATAATTATAGTCGTGGTTGTTATAATCATGGCCGTGGTTGTTATAATCATGGTCGTGTTTATTATAACCATAGTCGGCTGATATAATCATAGTCGTGCTGTTATAATTGAGGTCGGTTGTTATAATCAAAGTCGTGGTTGTTATAATCATGGTCGTGGTTGTTATAATTATAGTCGTGGTTGTTATAATCATAGTCGTGGTTGTTATAATCATGGTTGTGGTTGTTATAATCATAGTCGTGGTTGTTATAATCATAGTCCTGGTTGTTATAATCATGGGCGTGGTTGTTATGATCATGGTCGTGGTTGTTATAATCATGGTCGTGGTTGTTATAATTATGGTCGTGGTTGTTATAATCATAGTCGTGGTTGTTATAATCATGGCCGTGGTTGTTATAATCATGGTCGTGTTTATTATAATCATAGTCGTGGTTGTTATAATCATAGTCGTGGTTGTTATAATTATAGTCGTGGTTGTTATAATCATAGTCGTGGTTGTTTTAATCTTGGTCGTGGTTGTTATAATTATAGTCGTCGTTGTTATAATCATAGTCGTGGTTGTTATAATCATGGTTGTGGTTGTTATAATCATAGTCGTGGTTGTTATAATCATAGTCGTGGTTGTTATAATCATGTCCGTGGTTGTTATAATCATGGTCGTGTTTGTTATAATCATGGTCTTGGTTGTTATAATCATAGTCGTGGTTGTTAAAATCATAGTCGTGGTTGATATAACCATGGTCGTGGTTGTTATAATCATGGTCGTGGTTGTTATAATCATAGTCGTGGTTGTTATAATTATAGTCGTGGTTGTTATAATCATTGTCGTGGTTGTTATATTCTTAGTCGCGATTGTTATAATTATTGTCGTGGTTGTTATAATCAGAGTCGTGGTTGTTATAATCATGGTTGTGGTTGTTATAATCATAGTCGTGGTTGTTATAATCATAGTCGTGGTTGTTATAATCATGTCCGTGGTTGTTATAATCATGGTCGTGTTTGTTATAATCATGGTCTTGGTTGATATAATTATAGTCGTTGTTGTTAAAATCATAGTCGTGGTTGATATAACCGTGGTCGTGGTTGTTATAATCATGGTCGTGGTTGTTATAATCATAGTCGCTGTTGTTATAATTATAGTCGTGGTTGTTATAATCATAGTCGTGGTTGTTATATTCATAGTCGTGAGTGTTATAATTATAGTCGTAGTTGTTACAATCATAGTCGTGGTTTTTATAATCATGGTTGTGGTTGTTATAATCATAGTCGTGGTTGTTATAATCATAGTCGTGGTTGTTATAATCATGGTTGTGGTTGTTATAATCATAGTCGTGGTTGTTATAATCATAGTCGTGGTTGTTATAATCATGTCCGTGGTTGTTATAATCATGGTCGTGTTTGTTATAATCATGATCTTGGTTGATATAATTATAGTCGTGGTTGTTAAAATCATAGTCGTGGTTGATATAACCGTGGTCGTGGTTGTTATAATCATGGTCGTGGTTGTTATAATCATAGTCGTTGTTGTTATAATTATAGTCGTGGTTGTTATAATCATAGTCGTGGTTGTTATATTCATAGTCGTGAGTGTTATAAATATAGTCGTAGTTGTTACAAACATAGTCGTGGTTGTTATAATCATGGTTGTGGTTGTTATAATCATAGTCGTGGTTGTTATAATCCAAGTCGTGGTTGTTATAATCATGTCCGTGGTTGTTATAATCATGGTCGTGTTTGTTATAATCATGGTCGTGGTTATTATAATCATAGTCGTGGTTGTTAAAATCATAGTCGTGGTTGATATAACCATGGTCATGGTTGTTATAATCATGGTCGTGGATGTTATAATCATAGTCGTTGTTGTTATAATTATAGTCGTGGTTGTTATAATCATAGTCGTGGTTGTTATATTCATAGTCGTGAGTGTTATAATTATAGTCGTAGTTGTTACAATCATAGTCGTGGTTGTTATAATCATGGTTGTGGTTGTTATAATCATAGTCGTGGTTGTTATAATCATAGTCGTGGTTGTTATAATCATAGTCGTGGTTGTTATAATCATCTTCGTGGTTGTTATAATCATTGTCGTGGTTGTTATAATCATAGTCGTGGTTGTTATAATCATAGTCGTGGTTGTTATAATCATCTTCGTGGTTGTTATAATCATTGTCGTGGTTGTTATAATCATAGTCGTGGTTGTAATAATAGTGGTCGTGGTTGTTATGATCATGGTTGTGGTTGTTATAATCATAGTCGTGGTTGTTATAATCATAGTCGTGGTTGTTATAATCATGTCCGTGGTTGTTATAATAATGGTCGTGTTTGTTATAATCATGGTCTTGGTTGTTATAATCATAGTCGTGGTTGTTAAAATCATAGTCGTGGTTGATATAACCATGGTCGTGGTTGTTATAATCAGGGTCGTGGTCGTTATAATCATAGTCGTTGTTGTTATAATCATGGTCGTGGTTGTTATAATCATGGTCGTGGTTGTTATAATCATATTCGTGGCTGTTATAATCATAGTCGTGGATGTTGTTATCCTGGTCGTGGTTGTTATAATCATGTCGTGGTTGTTATAATCATAGTCGTGGTTGTTATAATCATGGTCGTGGTTGTTATAATCATAGTCGTGATTGATATTATCTTAGTCGTGGTTGTTATAATCATGGTCGTGGTTGTTATATTCATGAACGTGCTTGTTATATTCATGGACGTGCTTGTTGTAATCATAGTAAAGGTTGTTATAATCATGGTCGCGGTTGTTATAATCATGGTCATGGTTGTTATATTCATGGTCTTTGTTGTTATAATCATAGTCGTGGTTGTTATAATCATAGTCGTGGTTGTTATAATCATGGTTGTGGTTATGATCATAGTAGTAGCTGTTATAATCATTGTCGTGGGTGTTATAATCATTGTCGTGGTTGTTCTAATCATAGTCGTGGTTGTTATAATCATAGTCGTGGTTGTTATAATCATAGTCGTGGTTGTTATAATCATCTTCGTGGTTGTTATAATCATGGTCGTGGTTGTTATAATCATAGTCATGGTTGTAATAATCATGGTCGTGGTTGTTATAATCATGGTTGTGGTTGTTATAATCATAGTCGTGGTTGTTATAATCATAGTCAAGGTTGTTATAATCATGGTCGTGGTTGTTATAATCATAGGTGCGGTTCATATAATCATGGTTGTGGTTGTTATACTCAAAGTCATGATTGTTATTATCATAGTCGTGGTTATTATATTCATGGACGTGTTTGTTATATTCGTGGACGTGCTTGTTGTAATGAGAGTCAAGGTTGTTATAATCATGGTCGTGGTTGTTATAATCATGGTCGTGTTTGTTATAATCATGGTCTTGGATGTTATAATCATAGTCGTGGTTGTTATAATCATAGTCGTGGTTGTTATAATCATGGTCATTGTTGTTAAAATCACAGTCGTGGTTGTTATAATCATGATCATGGTTGTTTTAATCATAATCGTGCTTGTTATAATCATATTCGTGGTTGTTATAATCATGGTCGTGGTTGATATAATCATGGTCGTGGTAGTTATAATCATAGTCGTGGTTGTTAAAATCATGGTCGTGGATGTTATAATCATAGTCATGGTTGGTATAATCATTGTCGTGGTTGTTATAATCATGGTCGTGGTTGTTATAATCATATTCGTGGTGTTTATAATCAAGGTCGTGGTTGTTATAATCAAGGTCGTAATTTTTATAAGCATCGTCGTGGTTATTATAATCATCGTCGTGGTTGTTATAATCATAGTCGTGGTTGTTATAATCATAGTCGTGGTTGTTATAATCATAGTCGTGGTTGTTATAATCATGGCCGTGGTTGTTATAATCACAGTCGTGGTTGTTATAATCATGGTCGTGCTTGTTATAATCATGGTCGTGGTTGTTATAATCATGGGCGTGGTTGTTATAATCATAGTCGTGGTTGTTATAATCATGGCCGTGGTTGTTCTAATCATAGTTGTGGTTGTTATATTCATGGTCGTGGGTGTTATAATCATGGTCGTGGTTGTTATAATCATGGGCGTGGTTGTTATAATCATCGTCGTGGTTGTTATAATCATGGCCGTGATTGTTATAATCATAGTTGTGGTTGTTATCTGGTCGTGGGTGTTATAATCATGGTCGTGGTTGTTATAATCATGGTCGTGCTTGTTATAATCATGGTCGTGGTTGTTATAATCATAGTCGTGGTTGTTATAATCATGGCCGTGGTTGTTATAATCACAGTCGTGGTTGTTATAATCATGGTCGTGGTTGTTATAATCATAGTCGTGGTTGTTATAATCATGGTCGTTTTGTTATAATCATGGTCTTGGTTGTTATAATCATAGTCGTGGTTGTTATAATCATAATCGTGATTGTTATAATCATGGTTGTGGTTATGATCAAAGTAGTAGTTGTTATAATCATTGTCGTGGGTGTTATAATCATTGTCGTGGTTGTTCTAATCATAGTCGTGGTTGTTATAACCATAGTCGTGGTTGTTATAATCATAGTCGTGGTTGTTATAATCATGGTCGTCTTGTTATAATCATGGTCGTGGTTGTTATAATCATAGTCGTGTTTGTTATAATCATCTTCGTGGTTGTTATAATCATAGTCGGGTTGTTATAATCATGGTCGTGGTTGTCGTGGTTGTTATAATCATGGTCGTGGTTGTTATAATCATAGTCGTGGTTGTTATAATCATAGTCGTGGTTGTTATAATCATGGTCGTGGATGTTATAATCATAGGTGCGGTTCATATAATCATGGTTGTGGTTGTTATACTCATATCCGTGATTGTTATTATCATAGTCGTGGTTGTTATATTCATGGACGTGTTTGTTATATTCGTGGACGTGCTTGTTGTAATGAAAGTCAAGGTTGTTATAATCATAGTCGTGGTTGTTATAATCATGGTCGTGGTTGTTATAATCATAGTCGCGGTTGTTATAATCATGGTCGTGGTTGTTATAATCATGGTCGTGGTTGTTATAATCATAGTCGTGTTTGGTATAAGTATGGTCGTGGTTGTTATAATCATGGTCGTAGTTGTTATAATCATGGTCGTGGTTGTAATAATCATAGTCGTGGTTGTTATAATCATGGTGGTGGTTGTTATAATCATAGTCGTGCTTGTTATAATCATAGTCGTGATTGTTATTGTCTTAGTTGTGGTTGTTATAATCATGGTCGTGGTTGTTATATTCATGAACGTGCTTGTTATATTCATGGACGTGCTTGTTGTAATCATAGTCGTGAATGTTATAATCATGGTCGTGTTTGTTATAATCATAGTCGTGGTTGTTATAATCATAGTCGTGGTTGTTATAATCATGGTCGTGGTTGTTATAATCATGGTCGTGGTTGTTATAATCATAGGCGCGGTTGCTATAATCATGGTCGTGATTGTTATAATCATAGTCGAGATTGTTATTATCAGTCGTGATTGTTATAATCATGGTCGTGGTTGTTATAATCATGGTCGTAGTTGTTATAATCATGGTCGTGGTTGGTATAATCATAGTCGTGGTTGTTATAATCATGGTCTTGGTTGTTACAATCATAGTCGTGGTTGTTATAATCATATTCGTGGTTGTTATAATCATGTCCGTGGTTGTTATAATCATGGTCGTGTTTGTTATAATCATGGTCTTGGTTGTTATAATCATAGTCGTGGTTGTTAAAATCATAGTCGTGGTTGATATAACCATGGTCGTGGTTGTTATAATCATGGTCGTGGTTGTTATATTCATGAACGTGCTTGTTATATTCATGGACGTGCTTGTTGTAATCATAGTAAAGGTTGTTATAATCATGGTCGCGGTTGTTATAATCATGGTCGTGGTTGTTATAATCATGGTCTTGGTTGTTGTAATCATTGTCGTGGTTGTCATAATCATAGTCGTGGTTGTTATAATCATGGTTGTGGTTATGATCATAGTAGTAGCTGTTTTAATCATTGTCGTGGGTGTTATAATCATTGTCGTGGTTGTTCTAATCATAGTCGTGGTTGTTATAATCATAGTCGTGGTTGTTATAATCATAGTCGTGGTTGTTATAATCATTGTCGTGGTTGTTATAATCATAGTCGTGGTTATTATAATCATGGTCGTGGTTGTTATAATCAGGTGCGGTTCATATAATCATGGTTGTGGTTGTTATACTCATAGTCATGATTGTTATTATCATAGTCGTGGTTATTATGTTCATGGACGTGTTTGTTATATTCGTGGACGTGCTTGTTGTAATGAGAGTCAAGGTTGTTATAATCATGGTCTTGGTTGTTATAATCATGGTCGTGGTTGTTATAATCATGGTCTTGGATGTTATAATCATAGTCGTGGTTGTTATAATCATAGTCGCGGTTGTTATAATCCTGGTCGTGGTTGTTATAATCATAGTCGTGGTTGTTATAATCTTGGTCGTGTTTGTTATAATCGTAGTCGTGGTTGTTATAATCATGGTCGTGTTTGTTATAATCATGGTCGTGGTTGTTATAATCATAGTCGTGGTTGTTATAATCATGGTCGTTTTGTTATAATCATGGTCTTGGTTGTTATAATCATAGTCGTGGTTGTTATAATCATAGTCTTGATTGTTATAATCATGGTTGTGGTTATGATCATAGTAGTAGTTGTTTTAATCATTGTCGTGGGTGTTATAATCATTGTCGTGGTTGTTCTAATCATAGTCGTGGTTGTTATAATCATAGTCGTGGTTGTTATAATCATAGTCGTGGTTGTTATAATCATAGTCGTGGTTGTTATAATCATCTTCGTGGTTGTTATATTCATGGTCGTGGTTGTTATAATCATGGTCGTGGTTGTAATAATCATGGTCGTGGTTGTTATAATCATGGTCGTGGTTGTTATAATCATGGTCATGGTTGTTATAATCATAGTCGTGGTTGTTATAATCATAGTCGTGGTTGTTATAATCATAGTCAAGGTTGTTATAATCATGGTCGTGGTTGTTATAATCATAGGTGCGGTTCATATAATCATGGTTGTGGTTGTTATACTCATAGTCGTGATTGTTATTATCAAAGTCGTGGTTGTTATATTCATGGACGTGTTTGTTATATTCGTGGACGTGCTTGTTGTAATGAGAGTCAAGGTTGTTATAATCATGGTCGTGGTTGTTATAATCATGGTCGTGTTTGTTATAATCATGGTCTTGGATGTTATAATCATAGTCGTGGTTGTTATAATCATAGTCCTGGTTGTTATAATCATGGTCGTTGTTGTTATAATCATAGTCGTGGTTGTTATAATCATGGTCATGGTTTTTTAATCATAATATTGGTTGCTATAATTATATTCGTGGTTCTTAAAATCATGGTCGTGGTTGTTATAATCATGGTCGTGGTTGTTATAATCATAGTCGTGTTTGTTATAATCATGGTCGTGGTTGTTATAATCATGGTCGTTGTTGTTATAATCATTGTCGTGGTTGTTATAATTATAGTCGTGGTTGTTATAATCATGGTGGTGGTTGTTATAATCATAGTCGTGGTTGTTATAATCATAGTCGTGATTGTTATTATCTTAGTCGTGGTTGTTATAATCATTGTCGTGGTTGTTATATTCATGAACGTGCTTGTTATATTCATAGACGTGCTTGTTGTAATCATAGTCGTGGTTGTTATAATCATGGTCGTGTTTGTTATAATCTTGGTAGTGGTCGTTATAATCATAGTCGTGGTTGTTATAATCATGGTGGTGGTTGTTATAATCATAGTCGTGTTTGTTATAATCATAGTCGTGATTGTTATTATCTTAGTTGTGGTTGTTATAATCATGGTCGTGGTTGTTATATTCATGAACGTGCTTGTTATATTCATGGACGTGCTTGTTGTAATCATAGTCGTGAATGTTATAATCATGGTCGTGTTTGTTATAATCATAGTCGTGGTTGTTATAATCATAGTCGTGGTTGTTATAATCATGGTCGTGGTTGTTATAATCATGGTCGTGGTTGTTATAATCATAGGCGCGGTTGCTATAATCATGGTCGTGATTGTTATAATCATAGTCGAGATTGTTATTATCAGTCGTGATTGTTATAATCATGGTCGTGGTTGTTATAATCATGGTCGTAGTTGTTATAATCATGGTCGTGGTTGGTATAATCATAGTCGTGGTTGTTATAATCATGGTCTTGGTTGTTACAATCATAGTCGTGGTTGTTATAATCATATTCGTGGTTGTTATAATCATGTCCGTGGTTGTTATAATCATGGTCGTGTTTGTTATAATCATGGTCTTGGTTGTTATAATCATAGTCGTGGTTGTTAAAATCATAGTCGTGGTTGATATAACCATGGTCGTGGTTGTTATAATCATGGTCGTGGTTGTTATATTCATGAACGTGCTTGTTATATTCATGGACGTGCTTGTTGTAATCATAGTAAAGGTTGTTATAATCATGGTCGCGGTTGTTATAATCATGGTCGTGGTTGTTATAATCATGGGCTTGGTTGTTATAATCATGGTCTTGGTTGTTGTAATCATTGTCGTGGTTGTCATAATCATAGTCGTGGTTGTTATAATCATGGTTGTGGTTATGACCATAGTAGTAGCTGTTTTAATCATTGTCGTGGGTGTTATAATCATTGTCGTGGTTGTTCTAATCATAGTCGTGGTTGTTATAATCATAGTCGTGGTTGTTATAATCATAGTCGTGGTTGTTATAATCATCTTCGTGGTTGTTATAATCATGGTCGTGGTTGTTATAATCATTGTTGTGGTTGTTATAATCATAGTCATGGTTGTTATAATCATAGTCGTGGTTATTATAATCATGGTCGTGGTTGTTATAATCATAGGTGCGGTTCATATAATCATGGTTGTGGTTGTTATACTCATAGTCATGATTGTTATTATCATAGTCGTGGTTATTATGTTCATGGACGTGTTTGTTATATTCGTGGACGTGCTTGTTGTAATGAGAGTCAAGGTTGTTATAATCATGG
>NW_024721242.1:0-8297 GCF_018991925.1 Homarus americanus | reverse complement strand
ATCAAATGTACTTCGTTCAAATTGCATGTTAACATGGGGGTGAAATTGCATCAGAATAATCTAAATATGATTCAAGTTTCCCAGGGTTTACATGTATTTAACAAATACGAAAAATAACCTTAGGATTATAATTAACAGCAGAGGAATATTTATCAGAGATCAACACATATATCAGCAAAACTAATCAGATATGAGAGACTGAGAACGAAACAATGGCTTTGATTTCAGTGGTCATTTGTGCAGCAATATGTGAGAGAGTGAGCAGATAAGATTAAATTTTTGAGTAGATCTGCCTATTGTAGTTATATCCTCACCAGGTTTTTCTGTCCTGAGAGTCGGTTTTATTCAAATAAAAATCTTTAATGATATTAATGTTGAAACAGTTTATTTGGCCAGGAATAATATAGATACAGGTGGATATTAACAACAATATGCCGTAAGGTTGTGTAGCATCATTAATCCCTCTCACCTTACACAGTTCAGGATTTTCACTTTAACTGTTTCATAAGGTTTCAAATTCCCCCCAAGAATTTCTCGTTCTAATATGTAACCATTCTCTTCCACATAATTGACATCAAACGAGGGATTCTTTATACCATTTATCACCAAATTTATAATAATACTGTGGAATACATCATGTGAAAATTGACATTACAAAAGTGTTATTACAGAATCCAGGGATTCCTGGTTTAATGTTTTTCACTCTAGTAAAGACATACATAACTCATCACCAGGAAGTGTTTTCATTCATTTACTTAGCAAATTGTGTTTTACAATCATATGTTGACTGACAGCAGTACTAAAGACCCTAGCAACCAACAACAACAGCAACCAACAACACTTTTTTGTGTCCTGTTGTCCCCTACCTGGAGTTAAAGAGTTATTATCTTTGTCGTATGAGTGCACTATTTCTGAATATTAGCTTTATCATGTCTGAACCATTTTGTTTCTCATTTGGTAAACAACCAGCAGTACCATAAAGCACACGATTTATATCTTGTGATTGTACAGTCTTATCCTGGTAGTGGTGTCCATGGGTAGTGTGTAACATGCATGTTTCTTAAGACTAGGGCCAAAACGTTTGAGAACGAAACAGACATACTAGAACAGATGGCGTGCTCAAACGATCACGTAAATAATCGTAAATATACTTATGGTTAACAAATTTCAAACAACTATCAACATCACTTACTGAACAACATGGCCAGGGACAACACAGAATTGAACATCAGATAACATCATAAAAATACATGCAGAAGACGATATGCTTGATCACTCTTGTGAAACTTCAACATAGTGATTTGTTGAAACATAAAAAAAAAAACACTGATAGTAATGAACTAGTAAACTCCAGCATATATAAAGTTTAATAAATAAATGACTACAGGAAAAATATGTAACATACATATGCAGAAATCACACAAAATACAACATACGAGACCCCAGGCGAAAACTTGCTCATATAAAAGACACATCACAAATAAGCATCAGCACTGAAAAATATTTTTATTACTTGTACCGTGAGATCTGGGCTAACATTCTCTCTGTAGAATACAAGAAGAATTTAAAACTGCTCAGGGAGGTTTTGTCTATATCACGAAGAAAAGGACCATATGGTAGAATGTTTGTGGGTGAGGTGAGTGTTGTGGGTGGTGGTGGGGGTGGTGTGTGGTGTGGGTGGTGAGTGTTGTTGGTGGAGGTGGGTGTTTGTGGGTGGTGGTGTTGTGGGTGGTGTGTGTTGTGGGTGGTGGTGTTGGGTGGGTGAGTGTTGTGGGTGGTGGGAGTGTTTGTGGGATGTGGGTGTTGGCGGTGTTGGGGTGTGTGGGTTGGTGGAGGTGTTGTGGGTGGGGAGGTGGGTGTTGTGGGTGTGGTGTTGTGGGTGTGGTGGGTGTTGTGGGTTTGGTGGGTGGTGTGGGTGGGGTGGTGGTTGTTGGTTGGTGTTGTGTGGTGTTGTGGGTGGTGGTGTTGTGTGGGTGGTGTAAGGTTGTGTGGGTGGTGTGTGTGGGTGGTGAGTGTGGGTGGTGGTGGTGTTGGTTGTGGTGGTGTGGTGTGGAGTGTTGTGGGTGGTGTGGGTGTGTGTTTGTGGGTGTGGTGTTGTGGGTGTTTGTGGGTTGTTTGTGTTGTTTGTGGAGTGGTGTGGGTTGGTGTTGTGGTTGGTTGGTGTTTGTTGGTTGAGTTGGTGTTGTGGGTGGTGTGTTGTGGGTTGGTGTGTGTTGTGGGGTGTGGTGAGGTGTTGTGGGAGGTGAGTGTTGTGTGTAGGTGTGTTGTGGGTGGTGGTGGGTGTTGTGGTGGTGTTGTGGTGTGGGTGTGGTGGGTGGTGGGTGTTGTGGGTGTGTTGTGGGTGGGTGGTGTGGTGAGTGTTGTAGGTGGTGGTGTTGTGGGTGGTGGTGTTGTGGGTGGTGGGTGTTGTGGGTGGTGAGTGTTGTGGGTGGTGGGTGTTGTGGGTGTGGGGTGTGTGTGGTGTGGGTGATGGAGTGTTGTGTGGGTGGTGAGGTGGTGTGGTGGTGGTGTTGTGGGTGGTGAGGTGTTTGTGGTGTGAGGTGTGTGTTGGTGGGTGGGCTGAGTGTTGTGGGTGTGTGGTGGGTGTTGGTGGGAGGGTGGGTGTTGTGGGGTGGTGTGGAGTGGTGTGGGTGGTGGTGTTGTGTGGGTGGTGGGTTGTGGGGTGGGGTGGTGTGGGTGGTGGTGTTGTGGGTGGGTGTTGTGGGTGGTGGTGTTGTGGGTGGTGGGTGGTGTGGGCGTGTGTGTGGTGGTGGGTGGTGGGTGTTGTGGGTGGGTGTTGTGGTGGTGTGTTGTGGGAGTTGGAGGTGTGGTGTGGGTGGGTGGTGGTGTGGGTGGTGGAGTGTTGTGGGTGGGTGGTGTGGGTGGTGAGTGGTGTGGGTGGTGTGGTGGTGAGTGTTGTGGGTGGTGTTGGTGGTGTGGTGTGGTGTGTTGGTGTTGTGGGTGTTGTGGGTGGTGGTGGTGTGGTGGTGGTGTTGTGGTGGTGGAGTGTTGGGTGGTGGGTGTTGTTGTGGGTGGTGGTGTGTGGGTGGAGGTGTTGTGGGTGGTGGTGTTGTGGGGGGTGGTGTTGGTGGTGTGAGTGTTGTGGGTGGTGGGGTGTTGTGGGTGGTGGGTGTTGTGGTGGTGTTGTGGGTGGTGGGGTGTTGTGGGTGGTGGGTGTTTGGTGTGTTTGTGGGTGGGGTGGGTGTTGTGGGTGGTGTTTGTGGGTGGGGTTTGGTGGGTGGGTGGGGTGTTGTGTGGGTGTGTGGGTGGTGTGGGTGGGTGTGTGTTGGTGGTGTGGTGTTGTGGGGGGGTGTGTTGTGGGTGGTGGTGTTTGTGGGTGTTGTAGGTGGTGTTGTGGTGTGGTGTTGTGGTGGTGCGGTGTTGTGGGTGTTGTGTGTGGGTGTGTGGTGGTGTTGTGGTGGTGTTGTGGGTGGGGATGTGGGGTGTGGTGTGGGTGGGTAGGTGGGGTGGGTGTGTGGTGGGTGTTGTGGGTGGTGTGTTGTGGTTGGTGTTGTTGTGGGTGTTGTTGGGGTTGGGTGGGTGTTGTTGGTTGAGTGTTTTGGTTGGGGTGTTGTGGTTGGGGTGTTGTTTGGGTTGGGTGGGGTGTTGGGTTGGTGGTGTTGTGGGTTGGGTGGTTGTGGGTGTGGTGTTGTGGGTGTGGTGTGTGGGTGTTGGTGGTGGAGTGTGTGTGGTGGTGTGGGTGTTGTGGGTGAGTGTGTTGTGTGGGTGGTGGGGTGTTGTGGGTGGGGTGAGTGTTGTGGGTGGTGTGTGGGTGTTGTGTGTTGGTGGTGGTGTTGGTGGTGGTGGGTGGTGGGGTGTTGTGGGTGGTGTTTGTGGGTGGTGGTGTGGTTGGGTGGTGGTGTGGTGGGTGTTGTTGTGGGTGTTGTGTGGTGGTGGTGTGGGTGGTGGGTGTTGTGGGGTGTGGTGTGGGTGGTGGGGAGGTGTTGTGGGTGGTGGTGTTGCTGGTGGTGGGTGTTGTGGTGGGTGATGTGTTGTGGGTGAGTGGTGTTGTGGTGGGTGGGGTGTTGTGGGTGGTGGGTGTGGGTGGTGGGGTTGTGGGTGTGGGTGGGGTTGTGTTGTGGTGGTTGTTGTGGTGGGTGTTGTTGTGGGTGTTGTGGGTGGTGTTGGTGGGTGTGTGGGTGGTGGTGTTGTGGTGGTGGGCTGTTGGTGTTGGGCAGGTGTTGTGGGTGGTGGTGGTGTGGGTGGTTAGGTGTTGTGTTGGGTGGGTGTTGTGGTTGGTGGTGTTGTGTGAGGTGGTGGTGTGGTTGTGGTGGTGTTGGTGGGTGGGTGTGTGGTGGTGGTGTTGTGGGTGGTGGGTGTTGGTGGTGGGTGTTGTGGGGTGGGTGTTGTGGGTGGTGGGTGTTGTGGTGGGTGTTGTGGTGAGTGTTAGGCGGTGGGTGTTGTGGCGGGTAGCTGTGGTGGGTGACCCTGCATGATTTATCTCCTCGTATGATTTATCTCCTCGTATGATTTATCTCCTCGTATGATTTATCTCCTCGTATGATTTATCTCCTCGTATGATTTATCTCCTCGTATGATTTATCTCCTCGTATGATTTATCTCCTCGTATGATTTATCTCCTCGTATGATTTATCTCCTCGTATGATTTATCTCCTCGTATGATTTATCTCCTCGTATGATTTATCTCCTCGTATGATTTATCTCCTCGTATGATTTATCTCCTCGTATGATTTATCTCCTCGTATGATTTATCTCCTCGTATGATTTATCTCCTCGTATGATTTATCTCCTCGTATGATTTATCTCCTCGTATGATCTATCTCCTCGTATGATGTATCTCCTCGTATGATCTATCTCCTCGTATGATTTATCTCCTCGTATGATTTATCTCCTCGTATGATCTATCTCCTCGTATGATTTATCTCCTCGTATGATTTATCTCCTCGTATGATCTATCTCCTCGTATGATTTATCTCCTCGTATGATCTATCTCCTCGTATGATTTATCTCCTCGTATGATTTATCTCCTCGTATGATTTATCTCCTCGTATGATCTATCTCCTCGTATGACTCGTTTCCTTTCTAACTACAATGAGGTAAAACAGCTTATTGTGGTAGAGGTCTTTAAGTGCGCCTTCAACGTCATTAGGGTGTTTAAGGCTTGAGAGGCCCTTACGTTAATGGACTAGACAGATGTGTTGTTAAATCACCATTACGACGACGGAGGTAATTAATGAAGTGTTTTTTGGAGATCTTAGGTTCACTGTTATGTTACTGTTACTTAATGTTGTTCTGGGATTAGTTTGTTACTGTTACTTTATGTTGTTCTGGGATTAGTTTGTTACTGTTACTTAATGTTGTTCTGGGATTAGTTTGTTACTGTTACTTTATGTTGTTCTGGGATTAGTTTGTTACTGTTACTTTATGTTGTTCTGATGCTAGTTTGTTACTGTTACTTAACGTTGTTTCTATACTAGATTACTACCTTGAGCTAAGTCCGTCTCCGTGTTAAACAGTGTTGGTGTGACTGGCTGGTGTTGACGGAGCGTGAGGTAAACCTGACTGTGTGTAAGGGAGGCTAGGTTAGAGTGAAGTGGAGGCTAGGTTAGAGTGAAGTGGAGGCTAGGTTAGAGTGAAGTGGAGGCTAGGTTAGAGTGAAGTGGAGGCTAGGTTAGAGTGAAGTGGAGGCTAGGTTAGAGTGAAGTGGAGGCTAGGTTAGAGTGAAGTGGAGGCTAGGTTAAAGTGAAGTGCTCGCTGAGTCAAGCTCCCGAATTCAGGGCTGTCGGAATTTCTGACTCTTGTTTATCGAACACGCTGATTGGTTCAAATCCGGTACTTCGTCTGCTAATCGGTAAATTGATGACGTACACGGTAAGCCGTGACGTCACTGCTCCGACAGTCGGTAAATTGCCGACTTCAGGAAATATGCTTTTTCATGGCTATAATACAATATAGAATACCAATCAGCGTGTTCGGTAAACAAGATTCGGAAATTCCGACAGCCCTGCTCCCGACTCCGAGTGTCAGTATAAATTCGACGCCAAAGTAACTACCTGCTTGATGTAGTGGTTTGAAGTTAGGTTAGGTTTGGGTCTCCAGTAGTCATTGGTGAGGCCCCAGTGTACTGAAGGAGGGACTTGCGAGCCTTGAGTACTATCGTATTATGTTTGTTAAACCTCAGTATCGTAACTTATTTATGGCAAATCTGTATATCCAATCATTCATGTAGAAATTATAATACAAACTATATATGTATGACGTCATAACCTAACCTAACCTAATTAAGGGAGTTTATTTACGGTTTTATAGTAAACAGTTTTAAATTAATCACACAAATTTCCATTACAAAAAAATATGAATCCCTCTTTGTCAAAAACATCAGTTGCGTTTTACGGTTTAATAGGACGATTATCCTTATTTATATATGATGGATCGGATGTGATATATATATATATATATATATATATATATATATATATATATATATATATATATATATATATATATATATATATATATATATATATTAGATAAATGTATATGTATAAATATGTGTGTTATATATTTATCTATATATTATGTATGTGAAATATGTTATAGATTTCCTTTCTGTTAAGCTCCTCTGAAGGATAAATAAGAGAACCAAGGCGGTAGAAAAACTTATTATTATTATTATTATTATTATTATTATTATTATTATTATTATTATTATTATTATTATTATTATTATTATTAAACCATTTTAAGAAAATTAAATGTAGACGACCAGTGTTGTAATGAAGGAGAGCCATCAGTCCTCAGGTCAGAGGTCACACACAACGGTATTATTGTTCCCTTGAATACAAGTGACCATAAAAGACCAGTAGCAACAATTACAAAGAAATTAAATAAATCACAGCTGCATTACATAATATAATACATATAAATAACAGAGAAAATATAGAAAATAAACAAAGGGAATCCAACACCTCACAAACAACACTGAGAGACTTAAAAGACGAAGAAATAAAATATGATAATTGTAGGTTAAAGGTGAAAACATGAGGACATTACTGAGAGACACAACACAACACAACACAAAACAATACAACAACACACCATAACACACCACCACACCAAAACAACACAACAAACCACCACAACAACACACCACAACACACCACACAACACAACACACCACAACACACCACACAACACAACACGCCACAACACACCACCACCACAGCACACCACACCACCACAACACACACCACCACAACACACCACCACAACACCACCACAACACACCACACAACACACCACAACAACACACCACCACAACACACCACAACAACACACCACAACAACACACCACACAACACACCACAACAACACACCACCACAACACACCACAACAACACCACCACCACAACACACCACAACAACACACCACCACAACACACCACAACAACACACCACCACAACACACCACCACAACACACCACCACAACACACCACAACCACCACACCACACACACACCACAACAACACACCACAACAACACACCACACAACGCACCACAACAACACACCACACAACACACCACAACAACACACCACAACACACCACAACAACACACCACCACACACACCACAACAACACCACCACAACACACCACAACAACACACCACACCACCACCACAACAACACACCACCACCACAACAACACACAACACACACAACAACACACCACAACAACACCACCACACACCACAACACCACAACAACACACCACCACAACACACCACAACAACACACACCACAACACCACAACAACACACCACCACAACACACCACCACAACACACCACAACAACACACCACACCACCACCACAACAACACACAACACACCACAACAACACACAACACACCACAACAACACACCACCACAACACACCACCACACCACACCACCACAACACACCACAACAACACACCACCACAACACCACCCACAACCACACCACAAAAACACACCACAACAACACACCACAACAACGCACCACAACACACCACCACAACACACCACCACAACACACCACCACAACACACCACCACAACGACACAACACACCACACCACCACCACACCACCACAACACAACACCACAACACACCACAACAACACACCACAACAACACACCACAACACACCACCACAACACACCACCACAACACACCACAACAACACACCACCACAACACACCACCACAACACACCACCACAACACACCACAACAACACACCACCACAACACACCACAACAACACACCACAACAACACACCACCACAACACACCACCACAACACACCACCACTACACAC
>NW_024721241.1:0-15108 GCF_018991925.1 Homarus americanus | reverse complement strand
AAATTCAAATAATGTTTTCGCTCTGGAGTTGTGACCAGGCTTTTATTATTATTATTATTAAGTATTATTATTATTATTATTATTATTATTATTATTATTATTATTATTATTATTATCATTATTAATAGTAGTAGTAGTAGTAGTAGTAGTGGTAGTCAATGTTGTTGTTGTTATGAAATATTGGTTGTGTATAGATAATTTAGAACGAGACGATTAGTAAGAGGGAATTGATACCACATCATCAGTGAATAGATGATTCGTAAGACACGATTGGTAAAAGACGATTATTAAACCACCATTAGAAACAAATTACTGACAAAACACCATTCAAACCAGATAACAGCTACATATATTAGTGAGAGACGATTAGTAAGTTAATGGTGTGTGTGGACGATGGTGCGGGCAGCGTTAGTAACCTAGGCGTGAAACTCTTGCTCATTAGTATTGCATTTATCATAACACCGCTACTGAGGGGGGGGGGGAGGTGCCAGATAGTCTTCGGATTTGTATTTATTCGTATAGTAATGAGATTGACACACATACACACTAGGGTGTGTCAATTTTGTCAACATGTTAAAAATCAAATTTGGTAGTCAAAATATTGTGCCTCTTTATGTCTAAACTTGAGATTAGCAAACAAAAATGAATTGAAATAACCCTCACCTACATCAATTATACCTTAAAGTTTCAAATATCAGTATTTCAACAAATTAATGAGACTTGATTAGAATTATTCACTTGATATTAACTAATCTCATGTAAGCATATGGATTATGGAGTATTTTATGGTTCTATAGCTTGTGTACAATATTCATGTCAGAACATGAACATGAACAGGCTCTCCGTGTGGGACAGTTTAATTCTTGTTTTGACTTGTACCAAGCGTGAGGATAAGGCGCCCGGCTCACTCTCCTTCTAGATATCATAGACGGTGGTTTGCTCTCATTGCACTTGCACCTACTCTACCAGACGAATTCTACATTTTAATTATTGTAAGTAGGGCATATTGATTGTCGCAGTTACTTATATCATTGTATAAAACATTATGTTCTAAGAAATTATTATGTTATTTCTGTTACAGCATTTTGATAAACAAATTGATATTTTTTGAAACAACAATTGAATTATGAAACATTGAAATATTTTTCTATTTGTCAGATAGTGTGAAGATGTCAAAATTGAAGACAAGAAGTCAGTTGTCAACCACTTGAGCCTGCTAGTTGGTAAAGGGAAGGAGCTTCCTGTATCAGAACTTCCAACAGTGAGAGACATGCTAAGATTAGGGTTACTCCTTCGAGAAAAAAATGCAAAGGACAGAAGGAACTATACAGATAAAGAACTCATAAATGACATGATAGTCCCTCTTCTGCATCAATGGACAAAAGCTAATGCACTATTCAAACCACCTGTGATTAATCAGTGTCGAACTATTGAGCTAAAACTAACGAAATTATGGCACAAAGCAGTTGAAACATCACTTGGTAAAGGAAACTTGGCCAGGAAAAATGAATTTCTGCACACACTTGATGCTCTGTTTGACATTTTGACCTGCAAGTGCTCCATACAATTATGTTCTGAATCCAACTGTTCTCACTCAGGTAAGAGAGAAAATAATTCCCACATTGATTGTGGTTGTCCTCGTGAAAAGAAGATCCCTGTTTTAGAGCTTGAATTTATAAAAGCACAGAGGACAAAGGCAGAAGGCCAAGGAAGTATGCAAATGGGTTCAATAGATTATTCAGAAACAAAGAAGCAGATTGCTAATGCCAAGAAGAGAGAACAAATCCGAGAGAGGGAACAAAAGAAAATGAAGAGTGAAGAAGCCATCCAAAGAGGAAGAGCTGTGTCAAGATGTTTATCACTTCTTTGATAGTTCTTCTGATGAACAGGAAGCAACATCAGATGATAGTTCCAAAGAGCCATCTGAACCTTTACCAAAGAAAATGAAATACAACACAAGAAATATTTCAAACATTGCTTTAGCTAGTATTAGCCACCATGCTGGACTTCGTGAGGCTGCAGAAATTGCAACTGCCGCTTGGATAGATGCAGGCCTCATCAGCCGAGAGGATGTATCTTTGGTGATAGATCATAATAAAATTAGAAGAGCACAAGAAAAAATAATGAGGGAAATATCTGATCAGCATGAAAAAGATTTAAGCGAGGGAGGGCTCTCCTGTCTTTTGTTTGATGGAAGAATAGATGACACAAAAGTTTTGCTAGAAGTAGAGGGAGTGAACAGAAAGTTTCCAGGTCTCATCAAAGAAGAACACTACTCTGTCTGTTCTGAGCCTGGTGGTCGGTTTTTGTTTCACTTTGCTCCCGAAACTGAAGTAGAAGGGAAGAAACATGCAGAGGTCATTGCTGATCATATTTTATGTTGGGTTCAGGAGAGAGGACTTGGCAGTTCACTGCAGGCTGTTGGTGGAGATTCAACTGCAGTGAACACCGGATGGCAGGGGGGTGTAATGACGCATTTAGAGAAAAACTAGGAAGAAGACTTGTTTGGATTGTATGTGATTTACATACAGGCGAGCTAACTCTTCGTCATCTCATCCAGGAACTTGATGGTCTTACAAAGAGCAACAACAAGTGGTCAGGTCCCCTTGGCATCATGCTGGATGAAGCAACACAACTAGAAATAAATACAACCTTTCCAAAGGTCGAAGTTGGCCCTCCCCTTCCGGCGTTGTCTGAAGGAGTCATCAAAGATCTCAGCACAGATCAATCCTAAGCTTATCGTATTGCCCAAGCAATAAGATCAGGAGAAGTGCCTCAGTCATTGGCTCTCTTGGAGATTGGACCTGTCAGTCACAGCCGTTGGTTAACTACAGCTCTTCGTTTCTGCAGGATTTGGATTTCCAAACAATTGAAGGGCAAAGTGCTGAAGAATTTGAGGTTAATTGTTGAATTTATTATTGGAGTTTATCTTCCCCAGTGGTTTAGTGTGAAACTTAATCCTATGTGGGTGGATGGGCCCAATCACCTTTTGTTTCAATTGCAGCTAGTAAGAACACAGAGGAAGGTAGTGAGGGACATCGTGTTACCTGTGGCAAGAAGGTCCGCTTGGTATGCTCGATCAGAAGCAGTTTTGCAAGCAATGCTTTGCAGTCAATGTACCAATCTCCGAACCGAGGCTGTAGAAGTCATTCTAAGATTAGAGGAACGCTAATAGATGACGACCAGTTGGGAGACTGTTCGTTTCATTCAAGAAAAGTTCCCCCAATAAACGTCAATGCCACCAAATTGTCAGAATTGGTTGACTTGAGTTTGGAAGTCTTAGAGCCACCATTGACAACAAGTCTAACTAGCCAAGAATTGAGAAACCTTAAAGAGACTCCAGTGCAGGTGCCGAAGTGGCCTTCCCACACTCAAAGTGTGGAGAGATGTGTGAAAATGGTCACAGAAGCAGCGGGCCATGTTTACAGCCACGAGAGGCGAGAAGGTTACATCAAAGCACAAATAGCAAGCAGACTACTGATGACAAGAAACCAAAGCAAAGAGAGTATGAAGGCATTGGTTACTTTCAAATAGACTACGGATAATAAAATATAATAATTTGAAACTTGAAACAGTAACATGTGTGCAAACGCTGGTTATTTTATAAATTCACAAATATGTACATTTAAAAATCCATTTGATGTAGGTAGGACTTATTATAAAAAAAATTTATGCCAGAATATTGTTTTGCATGCTTAAAGACTACAATAAATTGCTACCAAATTACTCGATTTTCAATTTAGCCAGTTCACCCCCTAAATTGACACACCCTAGTCCCCAGCCTCCCCCAATAGCCACACCTTCGCCACCATTTCATTACCTTAAAATTAAATATCCAAATACAAAAGTAGCTACCCTAGCTGTGTTGAGTTAGTTGAGCCGCAGATCTATGAGGCATTCAGTGACTGTTGCCTCATAGTCAATATCTGCAACTGTTGTCGGGTTTGGGGCCGATGCTCTCGTTCCCCTGAGGCAGAGCAAAGCAGACCTAAGGAAAGAGAAGTACAGTCGACATCTCATCCAGGCTGTAACATAATTTCTGGGCTGTTGCTTTTGTTCGGATAGCACCTCTGCGAGTCTGGCGTAGAAGCATCTTGCACTTGGTTCCATCCCACAAGAGGTTGTGAACACCAGAGGAGTGAAGCTGCCTTGATCAACGTTCTGAATTCTCTCCCCGTATACCCATATCTTGTCGTTCTCGTTCCTCCTGTGTGCAGCATCGAGAGCTAAGTTACGGTGACATGCGGCCATGGGATCAAAAATCCTGATGTTGAAGAAGGCTCGCTGTCCCCGCGTCCGGAATCCTCGAGCACTGACGTCAACACGGGCTTTGTTGGATGTGTTTGAAGTCCTATGTTGAAATTCTCATCATCCAATGGAAGGAGGGTCGGTTCTACCCTGATATCACGGCAGATTTCCTTCAACATATTTGCTGTGGGATCCCTTACTTCGTCATACCTCATACATATGAAGCCCCCTTTCTTGCACACCATGGCGTGATCGACGTCATAGGAAGAGCCACACATGCATTGGGAGGGCAAACCTTCTACTGGCCTACCGTACCTTAGAGCATTGGCATCTGTAAATTCTTGTTTATTGAGACAGAAACCATTTGCCCTTATCGGTAACGTAGTTAACCAGTTCGAGGCGCCCACCCCCTGCGCTATACCTACTTTTTTCAAATTCTCTGGTACTTGCAGCAACAGCTGCTGCAACTTATCACTTTGGCCATGCTGTCGTTCTGTCATAATGGATCTTCGAAGCTTGTTTACTTCACTGGTATCCACCTCCCCTGTTGCGCTCTGAGCTATTATGTGGTCCGTGAGGGCTGCAGTGAGCTTAACTGAGTTTTGATGTTCTGTGCCAGCAATCTTCTCAGGATTGGTCAATCCCTTTCCTCCCAGTCTCGGTGGTAGTGCAAGGAGTGCTCTTTCTGCTACTACTACTACTAACACACACATCTTCACTACTACTGCGAAACTACTACTACTACACACACACGTCTACATTATTATCACGAGAATACTACTACTACTACTACTACTACACACACAGCTTCACAACTACTATGGAACTACTACTACTACAACTACTACCACACACATCTTCACTACTAGTACTACCACTACTACTACTACAACTACTACTAAAACTACTACCACACACATCTTCACTACTAGTACTACTACTACTTTTTTTTTTTTTTTGTTAGAAACGTGGCCTCAACCTCTATGCTTCCTTCGCCACCATTTATTTACCTTAATATTAATATCTAATAAGCTATCCTATCTGTGTTAAATTAGTTGAGCCGCAGATCGATGCGGCATTCGGTGACTGTAGCCTCATAGTCGATATCTGCAGCAGTTGACGGAGTAGGGGCAGAAGCTCTCGTTCCCCTGAGGCAGAGCAAAGCCGACCGAAGGAGAGAGAAGGACAGTCGACATCTCATCCAGGCTGTGACATAACTTCTGGGCTGCTGCTTCTGTTCGGAGATCAGCTCCGCGGGTCTGGCGTAGAAACATCTTGCACTTGGGCCTTGTTGTTTACTATGTAGAGGTCTGATGGATTCCTATACGAATTTTCAACATACATCGCAAAGCTAGGACACTTGATCTTGATGTTGTGCAGTGCAGCCTTGCGGTTAAGTATGTTGAATGCGTTTGAAGCATCCACCAGGAGAACAGCCTCACAATCACGCTGCTCGAATATCAATCTCATGGCGTGAATGGCCGCCTCCCCACCAGCCTGGTGGCCAGCACACACTTGTAGGTTCCCTGCTGCTGCCCTGACATCGTCCTTTACCACCTCCATTATGCACTTTCCGATAATCCGCCTCAGCACTTCCCCCACCCCTATAGGTCTACATCCTGGTTTCTTTTCCAGAGGAATAAGGCGGCAGGCCGTCAGGGCCTGGAGATGATGGCAGCAAGAGGATGCAAGCTTTCTTGCAAGGGCGGCAATGGCAGTGCAGAGATCGCTTGCTACAGGGCCAAACTTGTTTGTGCTGAGGATGACTCTCCACCCGTTTGCATCCAGACCTGAAGGGCCGGCTCCTCCACGAGTCTTCAGTGCCTTTTTCCACACCATCTCTCCTGTTATTTTCTCGAACAGGACAGCATTTGGTGGGATATAGTCACCATGGAGCCTGATGCCTTCAACTTCACTTGCAGGGGGATGTTTCTCTTTCAGTAGGTTTAAAGTCGCTCTGTTTATTGGCATCACCCCACCGGAAGATTCCTGAGTGAGAGATCTTACCGCGAGAGACACTTTTCCCACACGCATTTTGTTTCCAAATTTTCTTGCCACGTCATCGGTGTTTTGCTTTCCGTCACCCGTAGATTTTAGTCTCACCTGCAGTGTTCTTGCTTCGCATAGGAGATCATCTAGGGCCCCAGTCCGCCACATTGTCGATCTTCTCTTCATTGCTGCCACATTTTCTTTGTGCTTAGCCTTTGTGTGTGTCCTCTGACAAAATAGATGTGGTATTATTGCCAGTATTTGAAGAGCTAGGGGGGCGAGGAAGCGGTCCTGAGTGTAATCGGTCATAAAGAAAGTCATCTCCCGAATCATTTCTTTGGTGGCCGCACACTTGGGTGGTTCAAATAAGTTAGCGGGCGACCACTTGACAATTTCTGAGTAGGTTTCTTTGACCCATAAGCCTGCATTTTCCATCGACATGCCTTTCCACTGAGGCGGCAGTCTCTCATTCTCCACCTGGACACCTGCTACTGAGGGAGCAGCATTTATTAGTACTACATTTTCGGGTTGAGTAGACTCACTGCTATCATTTGGGATTATCATCGGGTGGTTGGGTCCCGGCGATATCCACTGTGGCCGCCTGTGTCGGCTCCCTGCCACGTGGGTTCCGACACTGGTCTAGCTTCCTGCAATCCACACATGATCGATTGTTTCTCGCACAAAGCCAGTTTGTGCAGTTTTGGTTCGGGCTAGCACAGACGCAGCAAAGAATGTTACCAGGCATAGTGACCAGCACCTTGGGCGGCAGATACTTCCGCCTCCGACCTCTGCTATTGGGCCCATACGGACGAAGAAACTAGATCTTATGCGTATGAGGCACAGAGGTGACGGCCTGGCCTGTGGTGTCCGTGTAGTAAGGGCATACGCGCGCGTGTGGTTGTGTCGGGCACCCCCCATGTGGACGATAATCCACACATGAGAATAATCCACTGGAAGCAAGAATTGTCACACCTAACACTTGATTATGTCACTTTGGTAGAGATAGCCACCATTTCTATGGTCTCGCTGATGTAACATTAGTTATATATACTCACTTGGTCAGCCGACACTACATGGAGTGGCCGTTACCTGAGGCGACTGAACGCGCGAGGCACTCGGCCCATAGGGGCGAGAATCGCGATGCCACACTTGCTAGGGTAGGCCTATCGACACACTGGCACTGACACTTGGCAACTCCAGCCACCCACCATTCAAACACTCACAGGCTTACTTGAAGATCGCCGGTGAACACGAGCAATATTTGCGTTTAATGTCGTAAGGAATGAGAAGAGCCGTCGGCGATGATGCTCAAGGTGACATCAAACGTTCATCGACACACTGTGAAATTCTCGCTCCCACAAACTGAGTATATCCCCACCAACAACACTATAAATCTGGGAAGGCACCCCAACACACCCACGCCGCCCGGACCCCTACTACTACTACTACTACTACAACTACTACCACACACATCTTCACTACCACCACGAGACTACTATTACACACAACTTTACTACTACAAGTCTACTACTACCACTACTACTATTAATCGCACACACATCTTCACTACCACCACGAGACTACTATTACACACAACTATACTACTACAAGTCTACTACTACCACTACTACTATTACTCGCACACACATCTTCACTACAACCACGAGACTAATACTACTACCATCACACACATATTAACTACTATCACGAGACTACTACTACTACTACTCCTACTACTACCACACATGTCTTCACTACTACTACCACACACATCTTCACTACTACTACTACTAATACTACAACTACTACCACATACATCTTCACTACAACCACGAGACATTTTAACTACTATCACGAGACTACTACTACTGCCACTATTACTACTTCTACTACTATCACACACATATTCACTACTACCACGAGACTAGTACTACTACAACTACTACCACGCACATATTCACTACTACCACGATACTACTACTACTACTGTGCACACACACACACACACACACATACCTCTTACTATAAATATTCAAGTGTTAATCTCGTTAAACTAGACCTAACAGTATAGTTTACGAGAAGCATAAAACACATTATGAAGTTCCCCCGCAAGACAGAGCGCGGAGCAATTCACCTTCGCTCCCGTGTGGTGCCGCCAGCTGGTGTTCGTAGGAGTGCAAGGTTGGCGAACAAAGGACCCTTTTGGTTCCTTAAGGACTTAATGAGTTGTGGCCCATGTGTCCGTAGGTGGTGCTGGGAACTAGAGGACCTCCCCGATAACACCTTTAGGTTATATATTGATCCTGCGCCTCAAACCTGTGACTTCCCCGTTTGCGATATAGACACTATCCCTGTCTGCTTGACGGACTCACAGCACGTTTCAACCACTATCAACGAGGAGCCTTGTCAGTTCCTGGTGGACTCCGGGGTGGGCAAGGTGGACCTTACTCACGAGTCTGCCCTCAGCGTCGGAGTCCTTGGTCGACAGTGTCGATGGAGACGAAAGCCCGTGTATGAATCTGGTCTAAAGTACCAGAAGATGCGGGTTGGTTGCACTAATAATGTTGAGATATAGTTCAACCACGACATCAAAATAACCTGCAGAGCGCGTGTGCTCCCTTCAACGTCTAAGGGTTATGAAAACAAGATCGGCAGTTCACTCCTGCAAAAGACTCGCACCATCCAGAGATGGCAGCCAGAATCTGAACTGTACATCAGGGACAATGAGCCAGGATACTGGAAGAGACAAGTTATTCCTGCGTCACAGTATCTCTATGCCAACGCATTTTTCACCCCGTCATGCGAGGGTCCCCGAATGAAAATAAAGATAGAGTCAGGTGAGCCTGACTTTATTGTCGCCACCCACGTCGCTAAAAATCTTGAATCGTGGGGCGTGAACCCCAGCAACGTCGAGATCCATATGAAAGGGTTAACCTTCTTGAGGGCTGAGAACATAAAGGTGAGGGACATGAGCACCTTTGACTTTATAATAGGTCATGGTTTTCTCAGGAACTACCGCTGTGCTCTCGACTATGAGAAAAAAGATCTCTATCTGCAAACATCTGACAGAAAAGTCCGCTCACACTTACGGACGATGAAACTGTGAGACCGTTGAGTCGTGGCCCAGTATGCCCTGGTGTGTCCCTCAAGGCCTCGGTGTGTCCCTCAAGGCCAGTAGTGTTGTGTCTTCAATGATAATCATTAATTTGAAGCACACACATGGAATGTTCTTGTTCTGTAAAGTTTGCATATGTGTTATATAATTTATGTGTAATAAATGTAATCTATCTTCTGGTTAACAAAACTTTTTAATCACCCTAGACTACTACGACTACATGGCCTCCAGCCTCCCCCAATAGCCACACCTTCGACACTATTTTATAACCTTAAAATTAACTATCCTAATACTATTTTTTTTAAACGTAACCTCCAGCCTCCCCCAATATGCCACACCTTTGCCACTATTTTATTACCTTAAAATTAAATATCCTAATACAAAAGTAACTACCCTAGCTATGTTGAGTTAGTTGAGCTGCAGATCCATGCAGCATTCAGTGACTGTTGCCTCGTAGTTAATATCTGTAACTGTTGTCGGCTTTGGGGTGGGTTCGGTTATATGTTGGCTTACAAAACAGTCCTGGATTGTTTCAAGAAAATCCTCTGATTCTGCGTTACCAGTAAGGTCAATCCAATCTATTTGGCTAAAGTTAAAGTCGTCTACTATACAGACTTTGCTATCAAGATTAGGAGGTCTATATATTACTCTTGTGATTAATTTTTCCCTACCATCGATTAATTCTATCCATTTTTTTTTTTGTATTCTGCTCAGTTTTTATTTCCTTATTTATTTCACACTTCAGATTATCCCTGACATACAATAGATTGTTACTCCGCCTCCTTTCCTAATCTGCCTATCGGTATGGAATAATTTATAACCTGTAATTTAGTATTCGACAGGTAACTCACGCGAGTCTAGGCTTATCCATGTTTCGGTGAATGCTATTATATGGACTTTTTCGGTACATACCAACGCCCTGATCATTTTGTTTCTCATACTTCTACTGTTTGCGAAGTAGACATTTAAGTTAGTCGTGTTTTGAGTCCTCTCTTTGTCGTGTTTAGGTTTTAACTCCCTGCCTAATTTAGCTTTGTCATAATTCCTAGCACTATTTCCCTGACACCTTTCACTTTGTTTACCCGCTCCCACTGCAGTCTCCTCCACTCCCGTGCTCATATGTTCTCCTAGCAGTTTAAAGACTTCGGCATCTTTTGAACTGCCCTCTCGAGAGAGTCAGCCAGGGTTGCCACCCCATCCTTAGACAGATGCACCCCATTCCTAGCATAAAGGTCCCTTCGGTGGTCAAGGATGTGTGTGTGTTGGATGATTTTTCTCCTGAGCCTTACAATCCCCTCAAACACCTCCTGGCACACACACACAGACAGAAGGAGGTCAGTCTCTGGTCGTTGAGGCGCGTAAGGCAGTTTTACGGTGATGTTCCGCCAAGTCAAACAAGATTGGTGGTACGCGAGAGCCCGATTTATAACCCTGGAGGAGAGACATATTCCCGCGATACCATTTTTCTCCAGGTATATGTGGATAAAAGAATAATATCCACCACTTACCTTACAGTCTTAGTGTAATTTGGAGGCCATTTTGTAGGGATATTTTGTAGGGATATTTTGTATTGATATTTTGCAGGGATATTTTAGGTAGTATCAGATAAGCCAGAAAGCTTGTGTGTTTTAACTCTACTTCTTTACGGATTGAAAAAAAAATCTCTTGAAAATCGAGAAAATCCAAAAACGTGTTTTTTTTCTTTAGTTTAACAAATTTATTGACAAAGCTTGGAGTACAGTTTGCCTATTCTGAGTAATTCAGTCAAGTCGTGACACTGAGGGTGGTGTCACTTCTCACTGCCACGCAGGACAATACCTCATATTCACTAACGGTATATATAGGCCAGAGTCATGTGGGTAATGCTGTATGTATATTATGTATGCTGTATGTATATTATGTATGTACTCCATTTATATACACTATTTATTCAGCCTAGCTAGCAGCGTGTGGCAATGTATTTACCATGTCCCACATGCTTAATTAATGTGCCTGGCGACATATGAAAGCTGCTAATATATCACTTACCACATGTCGCCCTAGAGGCTAGTTGACCCCCATACAGAGTAAGGAGTGCAACCTCCCTTGTGTACATATCTGTTTATCCAGTAAATAGAACCTACGAAAACTATACAGGTGTTTGTGTTCGCTCCTGTAGATAGAACTTGATACCCAGAACACGTACGGATGTCACTGTTCACTGCCATGCAGGACACCCTCCAAAAACGTGGATTCAACTTGTTAAATTTTCTCAAGGGTAAAATATCCTCCACCCTGGCTGGCTCCTCGTCTCGAGGTGTATCTAATGAGGCAATTAAACTAAAGACACAAAGATCACACCGTCAAGATGGCGTTATTACAGTTACACTGAGTCTTCCCCCCCCCCCCTCTCACTGGAGTCTCTCGGTTTCCCCTTGTTACGAGAGACAAATATACTATACGTAAAAGTAGGTGTAAAAGGTTCCCCAGGGTCGGTCTCTCTCTCTCAACTCCTTTCCCCATGCATCTTTCTCTCTGTCTGCTTATATCTACATACTTCTCTCCGTGCATTCTTTCATCTCTCTCTCTCTCTCTCTCTCTCTCTCTCTGTTATTTTAAACATTGTTATTACAACTTGTTTACAGCCGCGTGGCCAGAGTAAAATATGAATACAATTTAGATACAGACTTATTTGCATAATTCATACCTGAAATTCAAATAATGTTTTCGCTCTGGAGTTGTGACCAGGCTTTTATTATTATTATTATTATTATTATTATTATTATTAATATTATTATTATTATTATTATTATTATTATTATTATTATTATTATTATTATTATTATTATTATTATTATTATTATTATTATTATTATTATTATTATTATTATCATCATTATTAATAGTAGTAGTAGTAGTAGTAGTAGTAGTAGTCAATGTTGTTGTTGTTATGAAATATTGGTTGTGTATAGATAATTTAGAACGAGACGATTAGTAAGAGGGAATTGATACCACATCATCAGTGAATAGATGATTCGTAAGACACGATTGGTAAAAGACGATTATTAAACCACCATTAGAAACAAATTACTGACAAAACACCATTCAAACCAGATAACAGCTACATATATTAGTGAGAGACGATTAGTAAGTTAATGGTGTGTGTGGACGATGGTGCGGGCAGCGTTAGTAACCTAGGCATGAAACTCTTGCTCATTAGTATTGCATTTATCATAACACCGCTACTGAGGGGGGGGGGGAAGTGCCAGATAGTCTTCGGATTTGTATTTATTCGTATAGTAATGAGATTGACACACATACACACTAGGGTGTGTCAATTTTGTCAACATGTTAAAAATCAAATTTGGTAGTCAAAATATTGTGCCTCTTTATGTCTAAACTTGAGATTAGCAAACAAAAATGAATTGAAATAACCCTCACCCACATCAATTATACCTTAAAGTTTCAAATATCAGTATTTCAACAAATTAATGAGAGTTGATTAGAATTATTCACTTGATATTAACTAATCTTGGGCATACTTGGTGGAGTTTGCACGAGTATTAGTATACATTCAAGTGCTGAACATTAAAGATGAACAAATTTCCAGATAGCTTAATTTTGCTTTGACTTGTACCATGTAAGAGAAAATGGCCTACCTCTAGATATCATAGATTTGTATTATTCGATGCACCTGGCACCTACCTACCTGTATCAATCAAGACGTAATTTTCCATTAAAGCAGTAATACTTTGATTGTCGCAGTTACTTATATCATTGTATAAAACATTATGTTCTAAGAAATTATTATGTTATTTCTGTTACAGCATTTTGATAAACAAATTGATATTTTTTGAAACAACAATTGAATTATGAAACATTGAAATATTTTTCTATTTGTCAGATAGTGTGAAGATGTCAAAATTGAAGACAAGAAGTCAGTTGTCAACCCACTTGAGCCTGCTAGTTGGTAAAGGGAAGGAGCTTCCTGTATCAGAACTTCCAACAGTGAGAGACATGCTAAGATTAGGGTTACTCCTTCGAGAAAAAAATGCAAAGGACAGAAGGAACTATACAGATAAGAACTCATAAATGACATGATAGTCCCTCTTCTGCATCAATGGACAAAAGCTAATGCACTATTCAAACCACCTGTGATTAATCAGTGTCGAACTATTGAGCTAAAACTAACGAAATTATGGCACAACGCAGTTGAAACATCACTTGGTAAAGGAAACTTGGCCAGGAAAAATGAATTTCTGCACACACACTTGATACTCTGTTTGACATTTTGACCTGCAAGTGCTCCATACAATTATGTTCTGAATCCAACTGTTCTCACTCAGGTAAGAGAGAAAATAATTCCCACATTGATTGTGGTTGTCCTCGTGAAAAGAAGATCCCTGTTTTAGAGCTTGAATTTATAAAGGCAGAAGGCCAAGGAAGCATGCAAATGGGTTCAATAGATTATTCAGAAACAAAGAAGCAGATTGCTAATGCCAAGAAGAGAGAACAAATCCGAGAGAGGGAACAAAAGAAGAAAATGAAGAGTGAAGAAGCCATCCAAAGAGAGGAAGAGCTGTGTCAAGATGTTTATCACTTCTTTGATAGTTCTTCTGATGAACAGGAAGCAACATCAGATGAGAGTTCCAAAGAGCCATCTGAACCTTTACCAAAGAAAATGAAATACAACACAAGAAATATTTCAAACATTGCTTTAGCTAGTATTCGCCACCATGCTGGACTTCGTGAGGCTGCAGAAATTGCAACTGCCGCTTGGATAGATGCAGGCCTCATCAGCCGAGAGGATGTATCTTTGGTGATAGATCATAATAAAATTAGAAGAGCACAAGAAAAAATAATGAAGGAAATATCCGATCAGCATGAAAAAGATTTAAGCGAGGGAGGGCTCTCCTGTCTTTTGTTTGATGGAAGAATAGATGACACAAAAGTTTTGCTAGAAGTAGAGGGAGTGAACAGAAAGTTTCCAGGTCTCATCAAAGAAGAACACTACTCTGTCTGTTCTGAGCCTGGTGGTCGGTTTTTGTTTCACTTTGCTCCCGAAACTGAAGTAGAAGGGAAGAAACATGCAGAGGTCATTGCTGATCATATTTTATGTTGGGTTCAGGAGAGAGGACTTGGCAGTTCACTGCAGGCTGTTGTTGGAGATTCAACTGCAGTGAACACCGGATGGCAGGGGGGTGTAATGACGCATTTAGAGAAAAAACTAGGAAGAAGACTTGTTTGGATTGTATGTGATTTACATACAGGCGAGCTACCTCTTCGTCATCTCATCCAGGAACTTGATGGTCCTACAAAGAGCAACAACAAGTGGTCAGGTCCCCTCGGCATCATGCTGGATGAAGCAACACAACTAGAAATAAATACAACCTTTCCAAAGGTCGAAGTTGGCCCTCCCCTTCCGGCGTTGTCTGAAGGAGTCATCAAAGATCTCAGCACAGATCAATCCTATGCTTATCGTATTGCCCTAGCAATAAGATCAGGAGAAGTGCCTCAGTCATTGGCTCTCTTGGAGATTGGACCTGTCAGTCACAGCCGTTGGTTAACTACAGCTCTTCGTTTCTGCAGGATTTGGATTTCCAAACACGAATTGAAGGGCAAAGTGCTGAAGAATTTGAGGTTAATTGTTGAATTTATTATTGGAGTTTATCTTCCCCAGTGGTTTAGTGTGAAACTTAATCCTATGTGGGTGGATGGGCCCAATCACCTTTTGTTTCAATTGCAGCCAGTAAGAACACAGAGGAAGGTAGTGAGGG
>NW_024721240.1:0-1214 GCF_018991925.1 Homarus americanus | reverse complement strand
TCTACGCCAGACTCGCGGAGCTGATCTCCGAACAGAAGCAGCAGCCCAGAAGTTGTGTCACAGCCTGGATGATGTCGACTGTCCCTTCTCTCCTTCGGTCGGCTTTGCTCTGCCCAGGGGAACGAGAGCTTGCCCTACCTCCGTCAACTGCTGCAGATATCGACTATGAGGCTACAGTCACCGAATGCCGCATCGATCTGCGGCTCAACTAATTTAACACAGATAGGATAGTTGCTTGCGTATTAGGATATTTAATATTAAGGTAAATAAATGGTGGCGAAGGTGTAACATCAGACAAATAACATTGTTGTAAAAAAAAAAAAAAAAATGTTGTTGTTACAAAAAAAAAAAAAAAAAAAAGAAGTTGTTGTTGTTGTTGCTAGCTGCAAGAAAGAAGAGCAGCTGTTGTTGTTGAAGAAGAAGAGCAGTTGTTGTTGTTGTTGTTGTTGTTGTTGTTGTTATTAAGTTGTTGTTGTTGTTGTTGTTGTTGTTGCTGTTGTTGTTGTTGCTGTTGTTGCTGTTGTTGTTGCTGTTGTTGCTGTTGTTGTTGTTGTTGTTGTTGTTGTTGTTGCTGTTGTTGCTGTTGTTGTTGTTGCTGTTGCTGTTGTTGTTGTTGTTGTTGCTGTTGTTGTTGTTGTTGTTGTTGTTGTTGTTGTGTTATTGTTGTTGTTGTTGCTGTTGCTGTTGTTGTTGTCAGCAGCAGCAGCAGCAGCAGCAGCAGCAGCAGCAGCAGCAGCAGCAGCAGCAGCAGCAGCAGCAGCAGCAGCAGCAGCAGCAGCAGCAGCAGCAGCAGCAGCAGCAGCAGCAGCAGCAGCAGCAGCAGCAGCAGCAGCAGCAGCAGCAGCAGCAGCAGCAGCAGCAGCAGCAGCAGCAGCAGCAGCAGCAGCAGCAGCAGCAGCAGCAGCAGCAGCAGCAGCAGCAGCAGCAGCAGCAGCAGCAGCAGCAGCAGCAGCAGCAGCAGCAGCAGCAGCAGCAGCAGCAGCAGCAGCAGCAGCAGCAGCAGCGCAGCAGCAGCAGCAGCAGCAGCAGCAGCAGCAGCAGCAGCAGCAGCAGCAGCAGCAGCAGCAGCAGCAGCAGCAGCAGCAGCAGCAGCAGCAGCAGCAGCAGCAGCAGCAGCAGCAGCAGCAGCAGCAGCAGCAGCAGCAGCAGCAGCAGCAGCAGCAGCAGCAGCAGCAGCAGCAGCACCCGGCGCGGTCCCCAACTCCACCCCACCA
>NW_024721239.1:0-15593 GCF_018991925.1 Homarus americanus | reverse complement strand
GAATAGGAATCAGTAATCGTGCGGAGTATAAACAACACCGCCGCCAATGTGCTCCTCCCATCTCTGAGGAAATCTGGCGGGCAACTTAGTATTATATTAGCATGTAATAATAATAACAATAATAATAATAATAATAATACTACTACTAATAATAATACTAATAATATTAATAATAATAATATTAATAATAATAACATGCAATTTCATTTTATAACACATACTAACAAAATAGTGTATAGCCTACTATACTTAACTATAATAGGTTAGGTTGCGTAGGAGGATCTAAAAAGTACAGTAGTATATATACACACACACACACACACACATACATATAGACAACAAACTAAATTAGAAACCACACGTCAGTGAAGTTATCAAATCCTCCAGTTTCTGTCTCCACCTCCTACGCCGACTCAAGTCCCTCGGTGTTCCTGCACACGAGCTCCTCAGTGTTTACACAACATTCATACTTCCCAAGCTCACCTATGCCTCCTCCACCTGGTCTTCCTCCCTAAATGCCACACAACGTAAACACCTAGAAAAAGTGCAACAGAGGCCATGCAAGATTATTCTCTACCCTTCCTACTCCACATATCAAGAAGCGCTCAACACACTGACCCTTTAGACTCTCACTGACCATCACCACGACCTCATCTGCAAATTTGGTAAGAAGCTTCTACACCATCCCCGACACCGGCTCCTACTACCACCTGAGATCCCTAGTCCGAGAATTGCTCTTCGACACCACAACCGCATCCAGCCCAGCCCATACGTGCACGAACTGATCGCTATAAGAACAGCCCAGTCCCAACCATTGTAAAAATTATCGATAACTTGTAATAAATCAGTGTACCCACTCCCAGTAAACACTACTCCTTGCACTGTCACTATGTTGAAATGAACTGTAGTTTGAGCTTTTCCCCAGCTAGTTATTATATGTCTTATTTGTGTCACTCATGTTACTTGTATATTATTTGTAATTCGTAACCCATTCCCCAAATATGTAACTGTATATTTTCAGTCTTCTGGCTGCCAAGCTCTTTCAATAAACCGTTAATTATTATTATTATTATTATTATTTATATGTTGGCCCATACCAACTCACCCCCCTGAACCCTCCTCCCCAGCGGACTATCAACAAGTTCTTGCCATAAGGTACTATCTCATTTGGCCAAGGAATGGAACCAGTGATGAATAGTGGTGAACAGTGCTTAACTCAGTGAAAAACAACTCGGCAGTTGAGTCTTACCCAAGCTAGCTAACCACCTTCACACAGTGAGGTCCCAGGTACCCAGTTATACTTCCCCTGAGACTCCACGATAGAGAGGCCTGGGACCACACCTCACCCACTTGAATGAGTGAGTCATGTCGACCACGTGGTGTCCCCAAGATGCTACGACAACACGTAGTGAATGTTTTGCTACAGCATCATCATGTGAATTTCCTCATAACACCATCTGTGAGGTAACTGCTACATCATCAGGCCCCTCATAACGCCATCTGTGGGGGAGTTACTACACTACGTGTCTGGTGTTCAACATCTCACCTTACATGATCTACGCGTGCAAACATTAATCTGTATGTTCACTGTGTGCTCCTTCACCTTTCTCTAATGAGGGCTTTTGTTAAACCACCAATTTATGATGTACTAAGTCATTTGTGTCCAATGTATACTTTCGAAAAGCCCTTGTTTGGGGAAGGTAGGAGAGAGTAGTCGTCATTATTGTCCAAGCCACATTATTTATTTCTATATATAAGTAATGCAGGCTGGTTTTTAAATACCTCAATCCACTAACGGTGCTGTTTGTATATTAAGAAATACCGAAGCCATACAGTACAACACCAGCGAATATGAAGTATCACTGTAACCGGCAACTGTTACTCACTCATACCTACATACATATAGAGAGTCTTTACAGAATGATAGCAGACACGAGGAAGACGAACAACAAGAGGAGAAGAGTTAGAAGAAAATCAACTTCAAGCTAAGAAGAAGAATACCAAGACATTTCCTCCAAACAAGAAAACAACACACACAATCAAGCCGACCAAACACTGAGAAACCATGGCGGAACCCAACATGCACCGGACGCCTGACCTGACTCTATCCTGCCGCATCCAGGCGAGTTGCTGCTTAAAGTCCCTCACGCAAGCGCTGTTTAGCCACTGCACCTATTCTATCCTCCTAAAATTCACTTCAATCCCCCCCTGCCACTAGCATGTTATGTATGTATGTATGTATGTATGTATGTATGTATGTATGTATGTATGAATGAATGATAACTGCAACTTTGTGTATTAAAACTCATTACTCTTACTGAAGTAATATAGTGCGTGGTTATGTTATGTCATGTTAGGATAGATTATAAACTACATTGGGTTACATTTCGTGAGGTTCGGTGACGCTACAGGAAGTTAGGTGAGGTACCTGGAGGTTAGGTGAATGTTGACTGACTGACTGACTGACTGACAATTATTAGGAAGTGGTTCCAACACGTTCACACACAACCTATACTCATACCACAAGTCCAGAATTAGAGAGGATCATGTGATTGGATATATTTTCAACGATTTACTCAGTGTCTAACCAACTCTTTAGCGATTTAAATGTGGACCTAAAATTAGGTCCGTATATTTGTTTGTCGTGGTGGTGGTGGTGGTGTGCGCCCGTCCATCAGGTTGATTAACCACCAAACCCATAAAGGGTGCGGCCCTGCCGTTTCAGGGCATACACCACATCCATGGCGGTGACGGTCTTCCTTTTTGCGTGCTCGGTGTAGGTGACGGCGTCACGGATGACGTTCTCCAGAAACACCTTGAGGACGCCGCGGGTCTCCTCGTAGATGAGGCCGGATATACGTTTAACACCTCCACGCCGAGCTAGACGACGAATGGCGGGCTTGGTGATACCCTGGATGTTGTCACGAAGCACCTTACGATGACGCTTGGCGCCACCCTTTCCAAGTCCCTTGCCTCCTTTGCCTCGTCCAGTCGTGTTGTTGTGGTTGCTACTACAGGTGGTCCTGGTGTGGCTTCGCCCACGGTTTGGTGGGAGTAGGTGGCGTGCTGTGGACGCAGCGGTAGTATCGTTCATCCAAGGCCGTCCCTCCCTCTTGGAGGTGGGGCGTAGCTTGCGGATGACGCATGCGGCACTCGTGGCCAATGAGGTGGCCACTGAGGTGGAGAATGTCTGTATATAAGCCCGCCCGCCTGCCGGGCCGCCCGTATTGACTATTTCGTCGTCGAGATGGCCCGCACTAAACAGACTGCCCGCAAGTCCACTGGAGGCAAGGCTCCACGGAAGCAGCTTGCCACCAAGGCAGCTCGCAAGTCCGCCCCAGCCACCGGTGGTGTCAAGAAGCCCCATCGTTACAGGCCCGGAACCGTCGCCCTTCGTGAGATCCGTCGTTACCAGAAGAGCACAGAGCTACTCATCAGGAAGCTGCCCTTCCAGCGCCTGGTGCGTGAGATCGCCCAGGATTTCAAGACTGACCTGCGCTTCCAGTCGTCTGCCGTCATGGCTCTGCAGGAAGCCTCGGAGGCTTACCTGGTGGGTCTTTTCGAGGACACCAACCTGTGTGCCATTCACGCCAAGCGCGTTACCATCATGCCCAAGGACATCCAGCTGGCCCGGCGCATCCGCGGAGAGCGTGCTTAAGTCCTCTTCCTTGGGGAAAAACAAAAAGCACAACAAAACCTACCAGACATCTATAACTCGGCCCTTCTCAGGGCCAAAGAACTGTTCTGAAGATAATTTTCATGACAATCGAAATGGTTGGTGGTAGGCGAGCGTTAATTTCGGTTACCCAAATCGCCTAACGGTAAGTTGGTAACATTCGTGCATGCACGATTGTATAGTAGGTCATCAATTCGGGAGGTGGGTGGGTGCAACAAACAAGAGCTAGTAACAAATAAATATATAAAGAATAAGTAAGTAAATAAATAAATAAAAGAAAAGAAAATACAATAAAATAAAATAAATTGTTTACATGAAATAGGCGTGCTGCAAACAAGAAATGAAGCCCAAACACACTCCATGTATGTCACTTTGCAGTGGGTGTAAAAGTACTCCACGCAGAATTTATTTATTTATTTATTATGTTTCGATTTAGTCCGGTTTCTACGCCAATAGAGAATGCAGATTATTATAATTTTTTTTTTTATTTATTTCCCTCTCAATATATCACTGTCGGTAACTGTCTCTTTAACATGTAACTGTGGCTCCGATGGAGCCGATTAAGTTGTAGTAGTTGGATGGCGTGTTTGTTGTGCACAAGTAACCTCTTACTTGGAAGAGGTGTACTTGGTGACAGCCTTGGTGCCCTCAGACACGGCATGCTTGGCCAGTTCACCGGGCAGCAAGAGTCGGACAGCTGTCTGGATTTCCCGACTTGTAATGGTGGAGCGTTTGTTGTAGTGCGCCAGGCGGGAAGCCTCGGCAGCGATGCGCTCGAAGATGTCGTTCACGAAAGAGTTCATGATGGACATAGCTTTGGAGGAGACTCCTGTGTCGGGGTGCACTTGCTTCAGTACCTTGTAGATGTAGATGCTGTAGCTTTTCTTCCTCCTGCGCTTCTTCTTCTTGTCACCCTTGGCAATGGCCTTCTGGGCCTTTCCAGCCTTCTTGGCAGCCTTTCCGGAAGTTTTGGGAGGCATGGCGGCACAGTTACTCGTGGCGCGGAGCGAGAGAATTGAAAACTGGCCCGACTAACTTTTCCTTATATACCGAGCGGGCCGTTCAGGATCAGACTGGCTGCAGCTACGGCTCTCTTACATTGGTTGGGTCCGCGAGACGGCCACCTGGCCTGATCCTGAGCTTGGTATAAAAGACCAAGGTGGCGGGCGGAAATTTAACTCCTACCACGAAAAGCAGCAGCAGCAACATGTCAGGACGCGGCAAGGGAGGCAAGGTGAAGGGCAAGTCAAAGTCCCGTTCTAGCAGGGCCGGACTCCAGTTCCCCGTGGGTAGGATCCACCGTCTCTTGCGTAAAGGCAACTATGCTGAGCGTGTTGGTGCAGGTGCACCTGTGTACCTTGCAGCCGTCATGGAGTACCTGGCAGCAGAAGTGCTCGAGCTGGCCGGTAACGCCGCCCGCGACAACAAGAAGACCCGCATTATCCCACGTCATCTTCAGCTTGCCATTCGCAATGACGAGGAGCTGAACAAGCTCCTGTCTGGAGTCACCATTGCCCAAGGGGGTGTCCTTCCTAACATCCAAGCTGTGCTCCTCCCCAAGAAGACAGAGAAGAAATAAGAACCCAAGGTTCGTTCACACAAGACAACCTAACCAAACAGGCCCCTTTCGGAGCCACAGGATATCACTTAAAGAGAGAAATATACGACATCAACGTTTTGCAGGATAACACTCTATTTTACGTGTAATTAGCATAGTATTGTGGAAATTGAGTGAAAATGTTTTTGAATGTTGTAGATGTGAAGGGTTACTGCGGGGGCCTGGGGTGGGGGACTTAAACGGGACTTAGAAGGGCGCAAGAAGCAGCAGCAGCCAGGGAGGCGACCTTATTTTCAGTCAGGTTCATACACAAAGAAATACATCAGATTCATTGACAGTACAGTACACATTTACCAGTGTGGGCTAGCCAATTTGGGATAAAGAGCAAGAATGTAATGTCCTCAATGAAGTAATGACATAGTTCAAGATACAATAAGTGAGGTGGCCTGAAGTCTTTGACAGTGTCACATTCAATAATATAGTGCTTTAAAGGTGTATCACAAAGTTTACATGCTGAGTGTTCCGGTATGGGTACAGCGTTACTAACTTGCCAGATGTGTCTGTATCCTAACCTAATTCTGGCCACGACTACATCACACAGGCAGGCAGGAGCAAGTTGTTTGGACACTATTCCTAGCCCCCTTGGTCCCTGTTCACCTACCTACTGTAGCAGTAAGTAGGTACCTGTTGTAAATCGAAAGGTTGCGAATTCGTATTCAGGGAAAGTTGTTGGAGCTTCTAAACTTGAACTGACACAATCCGAGGAGTGGTGACCCGAGGATCACAGACACTATCTCTCCCTTCCTAACCTCCTGCTCCTTCCTCTGTCCTCCCCAAATTGAACCATGCTATCGCAAAGGTAATAATACAGGTAGAGACAACAACATATTTTCCTATTGTCTTATTATATATTAATAACAGAAACGCTGCCGCCATCCTGGAGGCTTTACATTGTCTCACTGTTCATTCCCTCCACAATTCTTCCTCTTACTTCTTCTTCTTCTTCCACCAATACTTTATTAACGGTGTATGTAAGTTTCACCATGTTTTGCACTCCAGCGGTAGAGCAAAGTATATTTTGTTAGCAATAAACCAAAAGCATATTTTATGGCCTAATCATCACTACATAGAACACCACCCATAAAGCATGATACTAGTAGACCACAAAAACTGCTATAAACACCCAAAGCATATTTTATTGCCTAATCATCACTACATAGAACACCACTCATAAAGCATGATACTATTAGACCACAAACTGCTATAAACCCCCAATAATATACTATACTAGTGACTATAATTGTGTTACCCAATATTATACGAAATAATACTATAAAACATAATAATAAACACACTAATAGTGTATATTAGTTGAATGCACAATCTGATGAGAAGTCAAAAAAAAAAAAAAAAAAATAGCAACAACCTAGAAAGAGTGTAGAGTATTTTTGTGCAAACTATTATACTAGTAGATGGTCTAAGATAACTGTATGTGAAGGAAAAGGTGTGCTCTCCACTCAAACTTTCTTTTTATGAAATCTCCTACTCCCCAGCTGAGCGGTACGCCCAATGGGAAACAAAACGTGGCACATAACACGCCGCCCGCCAGCCCTGGCTCGGTGAATAGGAATCAGTAATCGGGCGGAGTATAAACAACACCGCCGCCAATGTGCTCCTCCCATCTCTGAGGAAATCTGGTGGGCAACTTAGTATTATATTAGTATGTAATAATAATAACAATAATAAAAATAATAATAATAATAATAATAATACTAATAATAATAAGAATAATAATAATATTAATAATAATAATATTAATAATAATAACATGCAATTACATTTTATAACACATACTAACAAAATAGTGTATAGCCTACTATACTTAACTATAATAGGTTAGGGTGCGTAGGAGGATCTAAAAAGTACAGTAGTATACACACACACACACACACACACACACACACACACATACATATAGACAACAAACTAAATTAGAAACCACACGTCAGTGAAGTTATCAAATCCTCCAGTTTCCGTCTCCACCTCCTACGCCGACTCAAGCCCCTCGGTGTTCCTGCACACGAGCTCCTCAGTGTTTACACAACATTCATACTTCCCAAGCTCACCTGGTCTTCTTCCCTAAATGCCACACAACGTAAACACCTAGAAAAAGTGCAAAAGAGGCCATGCAAGATTATTCTCTACCCTTCCTACTCCACATATCAAGAAGCGCTCAACACACTGACCGACCCTTTAGACTCTCACTGACCATCACCACGACCTCATCTGCAAATTTGGTAAGAAGCTTCTACACCGGCTCCTACTACCACCTGAGATCCCTAGTCCGAGAATTGCTCTTCGACACCACAACCGCATCCAGCCCATACGTGCACGAACCGATCGCTATAAGAACAGCCCAGTCCCAACCATTGTAAAAATTATCGATAACTTGTAATAAATCAGTGTACTCACTCCCAGTAAACACTACTCCTTGCACTGTCACTATGTTGAAATGAACTGTAGTTTGAGCTTTTCCCCAGCTAGTTATTATATGTCTTATTTGTGTCACTCATGTTACTTGTATATTATTTGTAATTCGTAACCCATTCCCCAAATATGTAACTGTATATTTTCAGTCTTCTGGCTGCCAAGCTCTTTCAATAAACCGTTAATTATTATTATTATTATTATTATTATTTATATGTTGGCCCATACCAACTCACTCCCCTGAACCCTCCTCCCCAGCGGACTATCAACAAGTTCTTGCCATAAGGTACTATCTCATTTGGCCAATGAATGGAACCAGTGATGAATAGTGGTGAACAGTGCTTAACTCAGTGAAAAACAACTCGGCAGTTGAGTCTTACCCAAGCTAGCTAACCACCTTCACACAGTGAGGTCCCAGGTACCCAGTTATACTTCCCCTGAGACTCCACGATAGAGAGGCCTGGGACCACACCTCACCCACTTGAATGAGTGAGTCATGTCGACCACGTGGTGTCCCCAAGATGCTACGACAACACGTAGTGAATGTTTTGCTACAGCATCATCATGTGAATTTCCTCATAACACCATCTGTGAGGTAACTGCTACATCATCAGGCCCTCATAACGCCATCTGTGAGGGAGTTACTACACTACGTGTCTGGTGTTCAACATCTCACCTTACATGATCTACGCGTGCAAACATTAATCTGTGCAAACATTAATCTGTATGTTCACTGTGTGCTCCTTCACCTTTCTCTAATGAGGGCTTTTGTTAAACCACCAATGTATGTACTAAGTCAATTGTGTCCAATGTATACTTTCGAAAAGCCCTTGTTTGGGTTAGGTAGGAGAGAGTAGTCGTCATTATTGTCCAAGCCACATTATTTATTTCTATATATAAGTAATGTAGGCTGGTTTTTAAATACATCAATCCCCTAACGGTGCCGTTTGTATATTAAGAAATACCGAAGCCATACAGTACAACACCAGCGAATATGAAGTATCACTGTAACCGGCAACTGTTACTCACTCATACCTACATACATATATAGAGTCTTTACAGAATGATAGCAGACACGGGGAAGACGAACAACAAGAGGAGAAGAGTTAGAAGAAAATCAACTTCAAGCTAAGAAGAAGAATACCAAGACATTTCCTCCAAACAAGAAAACAACACACACACAATCAAGCCGACCAAACACTGAGAAACCATAGCGGAACCCAACATGCACCGGACGCTTGACCTGACTCTATCCTGCCGCATCCAGGCGAGTTGCTGCTTAAAGTCCCTCACGCAAGCGCTGTTTAGCCACTGCACCTATTCTATCCTCCTAAAATTCACTTCAATCCCCCCTGCCACTAGCATGTTATGTATGTATGTATGTATGTATGTATGAATGAATGCTAACTGCAACTTTGCGTATTAAAACTCATTACTCTTACCGAAGTAATATAGTGCGTGGTTATGTTATGTCATGTTAGGATAGATTATAAACTACATTGGGTTACATTTCGTGAGGTTCGGTGACGCTACAGGAAGTTAGGTGAGGTACCTGGAGGTTAGGTGAATGTTGACTGACTGACTGACAATTATTAGGAAGTGGTTCCAACACGTTCACACACAACCTATACTCATACCACAAGTCCAGAATTAGAGAGGATCATGTTATTGGATATATTTTCAACGATTTACTCAGTGTCTAACCAACTCTTTAGCGATTTAAATGTGGACCTAAAATTAGGTCCGTATAGTTGTTTGTCGTGGTGGTGGTGGTGGTGTGCGCCCGTCCATCAGGTTGATTAACCACCAAAACCATAAAGGGTGCGGCCCTGCCGTTTCAGGGCATAAACCACATCCATGGCGGTGACGGTCTTCCTTTTTGCGTGCTCGGTGTAGGTGACGGCGTCACGGATGACGTTCTCCAGAAACACCTTGAGGACGCCGCAGGTCTCCTCGTAGATGAGGCCGGATATACGTTTAACACCTCCACGCCGAGCTAGACGACGAATGGCGGGCTTGGTGATACCCTGGATGTTGTCACGAAGCACCTTACGATGACGCTTGGCGCCACCCTTTCCAAGTCCCTTGCCTCCTTTGCCTCGTCCAGTCATGTTGTTGTGGTTGCTACTACAGGTGGTCCTGGTGTGGCTTCGCCGAATCGAATCGAAAAATGCTAGTGACAGGGGGGAAGGAGGTTCAGGAGAAGAATAAAGGGAGGATTGAAGTGAATTTTGGGAGGAGAGAACAGATGCAGTGGCTAAACACCGCTTGCGTGAGGGATTATAAGATGGGGGCAGCAGCAACAACCCGGCTGGACGCGGCAGGGAGGCGACAAGACAAGGCCAGGCTAGCGTCAGGTCAAGCGTCAGGTCAAGCGTCAGGTCAGGCGTCAGGTGCGTGTTGGGTTGGGCAATGGATGTTCAGTGCTTGGTCGGCTTGATTGTGTTTTGGTTTCTTGTGTGGAGGGGGTGTCTTGGTCTTCTTAGCTTGATGTCGATTTTCTTCTCTCTCTCCTTCTCTTCTTGCTCTCTTGAAGTGTCCATTCGTTTGTGTTTGGGTCTTCTTGTTCGTCTTCCTCGTATTTTAAGTCCTCATAGGTGTGGAAGAATTCAGAGAGGGAGAGGTTGACCACGTGGGCTTCAGCACCACTGGCCGCGTGGGCTTCAGCACCACGGGCCACGTGGTGTTCTTGGTTCTGTGTGGTGGGCTGCTTCTGTTGAGTTTTCTTTTCTTGGTTTTTCTTTACTGCTGGTTTTTTCTTTTCTTGGGAGCGTACAGCAAGGAGGGCCTCTTTGTAGCTCAGTTTTTCCTCAAGACGAGCCTTGGCTACCCTGCATTCCTCCTTCCATCTGGGGCAGGTCCGGTCGGCGGAGGAGTGTGGGCCACCACAGGCAACGCATTTTTTCTCTGTGTTGGGGCAGGCCGTGTAGCGGTGTCCAGGGCTGCCACACATGGAGCAGGTGTCTTCCTGCGCCTCACACTTGTTTACAGTGTGTCCATAGTGCTGGCATTTGTAACACCGTTTCGGTCTGCAGTAGGGCTTGACTGGCACAGTTACCCACGCCAGTTGAGCTTCCTTGGGTAGGGTGGAGTGGTGTCCGATGAGGGCATCCAAGGCCGTCCCTCCCTCTTGGAGGTGGGGCGTAGCTTGCGGATGACGCATGCGGCACTCGGCGTGGCCAATAAGGTGGCCACTGAGGTGGAAGAATGTCTGTGTATAAGCCCGCGCCCGCCTGCGGTACTTCCATCATCAGCTATTTCTGCGTCGTCGAGATGGCCCGTACTAAACAGACTGCCCGCAAGTCCACTGGAGGCAAGGCTCCACGGAAGCAGCTTGCCACCAAGGCAGCTCGCAAGTCCGCCCCAGCCACCGGTGGTGTCAAGAAGCCCCATCGTTACAGGCCCGGAACCGTCGCCCTTCGTGAGATCCGTCGTTACCAGAAGAGCACAGAACTACTCATCAGGAAGCTGCCCTTCCAGCGCCTGGTGCGTGAGATCGCCCAGGATTTCAAGACTGACCTGCGCTTCCAGTCGTCTGCCGTCATGGCTCTGCAGGAAGCCTCTGAGGCTTACCTGGTGGGTCTTTTCGAGGACACCAACCTGTGTGCCATTCACGCCAAGCGCGTTACCATCATGCCCAAGGACATCCAGCTGGCCCGGCGCATCCGCGGAGAGCGTGCTTAAGTCCTCTTCCTTGGGGAAAAAGAAAAAGCACAACAAAACCTACCAGACATCTATAACTCGGCCCTTCTCAGGGCCAAAGAACTGTTCTGAAGATAATTTTCATAACAATCGAAATGGTTGGTGGTAGGAGAGCGTTAATTTCGGTTACCCAAATCGCCTAACGGTAAGTTGGTAACAGTCGTGCAGGCACGAATGTATAGTAGGTCATCAATTCGGGAGGTGGGTGGGGGCAAAAAACGACTAGTAACAAGTGTATATAAAGAATAAATGAAAGTAAATGACCGCTAAAATAAAAAATTCAATAAAATAAAATAAAATGAATTATTTACATGAAATGACGTGCTGCAAACGAAAATGAAACCCAAACACACTCATGTATGTCACTTTGCGGTGGGTGTAAAGTACTCCACGCAGAATTTATTTATTTATTTATTTATAATGTTTCGATTTAGTCCTGTTTCTACGCCAATAGAGAATGCAGATTATTATAATTTTTTTTTATTTATTTCCCTCTCAATATATTTGTGTCGGTAACTGTCTCTTTAACATGTAACTGTGGCTCCGAAGGAGCCGATTAAGTTGTAGTAGTGGGATGGCGTGTTTGTTGTGCACAAGTAACCTCTTACTTGGAAGAGGTGTACTTGGTGACAGCCTTGGTGCCCTCAGACACGGCATGCTTGGCCAGTTCACCGGGCAGCAAGAGTCAGACAAAGCTATAGTTCCCGACTATGTCGTGGAGCGTTTGTTGTAATTTGCGCCAGGCAGGAAGCCTCGGCTGGCAATGCGCTCGAAGATGTCGTTCACGAAATAGTTCATGATGGACATAGCTTTGGAGGAGACTCCTGTGTCGGGGTGCACTTGCTTCAGTACCTTGTAGATGTAGATGCTGTAGCTTTCCTTCCTCCTGCGCTTCTTCTTCTTGTCACCCTTGGCAATGGCCTTCTGGGCCTTTCCAGCCTTCTTGGCAGCCTTTCCGGAAGTTTTGGGAGGCATGGCGGCACAGTTACTCGTGGCGCGGAGCGAGAGAATTGAAAACTGGCCCGACTAACTTTTCCTTATATACCGAGCAGGCCGCTCAGGATCAGACTGGCTGCAGCTACGGCTCTCTTACATTGGTTGGGTCCGCGAGACGGCCACCTGGCCTGATCCTGAGCTTGGTATAAAAGACCAAGGTGGCGGGCGGAAATTTAACTCCTATCACGAAAAGCAGCAGCAGCAACATGTCAGGACGCGGCAAGGGAGGCAAAGTGAAGGGCAAATCAAAGTCCCGTTCTAGCAGGGCCGGACTCCAGTTCCCCGTGGGTAGAATCCACCGTCTCTTGCGTAAGGGCAACTATGCTGAGCGCGTTGGTGCAGGTGCCCCTGTGTACCTTGCAGCCGTCATGGAGTACCTGGCAGCAGAAGTGCTCGAGCTGGCCGGTAACGCCGCCAGCGACAACAAGAAGACCCGCATTATCCCACGTCATCTTCAGCTTGCCATTCGCAATGACGAGGAGCTGAACAAGCTCCTGTCTGGAGTCACCATTGCCCAAGGGGGTGTCCTTCCTAACATCCAAGCTGTGCTCCTCCCCAAGAAGACAGAGAAGAAATAAGAACCCAAGGTTCGTTCACACAAGACAACCTAACCAAACAGGCTCCTTTCGGAGCCACAGGATATCACTTAAAGAGAGAAATATACGACATCAACGTTTTGCAGGATAACACTCTGTGCAAATTGAGTGAAATTGATTTTGAATGGTGTAGATGTGAAGGGCGGTTGTGGGGGCCTGGGGTGGGGGACTTAAACGGGACTTAGAAGGGCGCAGAAGCAGAAGCAGAAGCAGAAGCAGCAGCAGCCAGGGAGGCGACCTTATTTTCAGTCAGGTTCATACACAAAGAAATACATCAGATTCATTGACAGTACAGTACACATTTACCAGTGTGGGCTAGCCAATTTGGGATAAAGAGCAAGAATGTAATGTCCTCAATGAAGTAATGACATAGTTCAAGATACAATAAGTGAGGTGGCCTGAAGTCTTTGACAGTGTCCCATTCAATAATATAGTAGTGCTTTAAAGGTGTATTACCAAGTTTACATGCTGAGTGTTCCGGTATGGGTACAGCGTTACTAACTAGCCAGATGTGTCTGTATCCTAACCTAATTCTGGCCACGACTACATCACACAGGCAAGTTGTTTGGACACTCTTCCTAGCCCCCTTGGTCCCTGTTCACCTACCTACTGTAGCAGTAAGTAGGTACCTGTTGTAAATCGAAAGGTTGCCAATTCGTAATCACGGAAAGTTGTTTGAGCTTCTAAACTTGAACTGACATAATCCGAGGAGTGGTGACCCGAGGATCACAGACACTATCTCTCCCACTACAAATCCCTTCCTAACCTCCTGCTCCTTCCTCTGTCCTCCCCAAATTTAACCATGCTATCGCAAAGGTAATAATACAGGTAGAGACAACAACATATTTTCCTATTGTCTTATTATATATTAATAACAGAAACGCTGCCGCCATCCTGGAGGCTTTACATTGTCTCAGTGTTCATTCCCTCCACAATTCTTCCTCTTACTTCTTCTTCTTCTTCCACCAATACTTTATTAACGGTGTATGTAAGTTTCACCATGTTTTGCACTCCAGCGGTAGAGCAAAGTATATTTTGTTAGCAATAAACCAAAAGCATATTTTATGGCCTAATCATCACTACATAGAACACCACCCATAAAGCATGATACTAGTAGACCACAAACTGCTATAAACACCCAAAGCATATTTTATTGCCTAATCATCACTACATAGAACACCACTCATAAAGCATGATACTATTAGACCACAAACTGCTATAAACCCCAATAATATAATAGACTATACTAGTGACTATAATTGTGTTACCCAATATTTTACGAAATAATACTATAAAACATAATAATAAACACACTATTAGTGTATATTAGTTGAATGCACAATCTGATGAGAAGTAAAAAAAAAAACAACAACATAACAATAACCTATAAAGAGTGTAGAGTATTTTTGTGCAAACTATTATACTAGTAGATGGTCTAAGATAACTGTATGTGAAGGAAAAGGTGTGCTCTCCACTCACACTTTCTTTTTATGAAATCTCCAACTCCCCAGCTGAGCGGTACGCCCAATGGGAAACAAAACGTGGCACATAACACGCCGCCCACCAGCTCTGGCTCGGTGAATAGGAATCAGTAATCGGGCGGAGTATAAACAACACCGCCGCCAATGTGCTCCTCCCATCTCTGAAGAAATCTGGTGGGCAACTTAGTATTATATTAGTATGTAATAATAATAACAATAATAAAAATAATAATAATAATAATAATAATACTAATAATAATAAGAATAATAATAATATTAATAATAATAATATTAATAATAATAACATGCAATTACATTTTATAACACATACTAACAAAATAGTGTATAGCCTACTATACTTAACTATAATAGGTTAGGTTGCGTAGGAGGATCTAAAAAGTACAGTAGTATATACACACACACACACATACATATAGACAACAAACTAAATTAGAAACCACACGTCAGTGAAGTTATCAAATCCTCCAGTTTCCGTCTCCACCTCCTACGCCGACTCAAGTCCCTCGGTGTTCCTGCACACGAGCTCCTCAGTGTTTACACAACATTCATACTTCCCAAGCTCACCTGGTCTTCTTCCCTAAATACCACACAACGTAAACACCTAGAAAAAGTGCAAAAGAGGCCATGCAAGATTATTCTCTACCCTTCCTACTCCACATATCAAGAAGCGCTCAACACACTGACCGACCCTTTAGACTCTCACTGACCATCACCACGACCTCATCTGCAAATTTGGTAAGAAGCTTCTACACCATCCCCGACACCGGCTCCTACTACCACCTGAGATCCCTAGTCCGAGAATTGCTCTTCGACACCACAACCGCATCCAGCCCAGCCCATACGTGCACGAACTGATCGCTATAAGAACAGCCCAGTCCCAACCATTGTAAAAATTATCGATAACTTGTAATAAATCAGTGTACTCACTCCCAGTAAACACTACTCCTTGCACTGTCACTATGTTGAAATGAACTGTAGTTTGAGCTTTTCCCCAGCTAGTTATTATATGTCTTATTTGTGTCACTCATGTTGCTTGTATATTATTTGTAATTCGTAACCCATTCCCCAAATAACTG
>NW_024721238.1:0-25382 GCF_018991925.1 Homarus americanus | reverse complement strand
GGTGTAGTGCTGGTGAGGTAAGGTGTGGTGGTGTATGAGATAGGTGTAGTGCTGGGTGAGGCAAGGTGTAGGGGTGGATGAGGAAGGTGTAGTGCTGGGAGATGCTACGCGCAGGCGGACGATGAATAAAAGTAGCGCCAAGATGGGCCGCGCAGGGACGGACGATGGTCAAGATATACGAGATGCAGGCGGACGATAATGCCAGTACCACTGATAACAAAGAGTGACTGATGCAAAGATTTGCTATGACCTGACTTAAATGCAGGACGTGATAGCCAAGACAAATGCCAGTGCTGACCTGATTAAATGCCATACCCAACGACGCCATGGTGCTGATTCCAGCCAAGATAAAAATGCTGACGATGAAATGCCCAATTTTGAACGATGGTGCCGCTGATGTTTTGCTATGACGATAAATGTTTGTGACGGACGATTAATGCGCCATGCGACGATGTGTAGTGAATGGCCGCGATTTGATAAATGATGGACGATTCTGATGTTTTTGATGACTTGATAAATGCTGTCAAAGACATGTTTTGACGATGCCCATGATGAAATGTGCTGACGACAGCCAAGACAAAATGTTGTGCTGACGATGGAAATGCTGTCAAAGACAGTGTAGGGGTGAATGAGGAAGGTGTAGGGTGGGTGAGGAAGGTGTAGTGCTGGGTGAGGAAGGTGTAGTGGTGGATGAGGAATGTGTAGTGGTGGATGAGGAAGGTGTAGCGCTGGGTGAGGAAGGTGTAGTGCTGCGTGAGGAAGGTGTAGGGGTGAATGAGGAAGGTGTAGTGCTGCGTGAGGAAGGTGTAGTGCTGCGTGAGGAAGGTGTAGTGCTGCGTGAGGAAGGTGTAGAGGTGGGTGAGGAAGGTGTAGTGCTGCGTGAGGAAGGTGTAGGGGTGGATGAGGAAGGTGTAGCGCTGGGTGAGGAAGGTGGAGGGGTGGATGAGGAAGGTGTAGTGGTGGGTGAGGAAGGTGTAGGGGTGGATGAGGAAGGTGTAGTGCTGGGTGAGTCCCCCACAGTCAACCACCACCACCTGTTGCTGATGCTGCAGCTACAGGATCAACTCGCCCCACAGTCCACCACCACCATCTGTGGCTGCTGCTGCTGCTGCTGCTGCTGCTGCTGCTGTTGTTGTTGTTGTTGTTACTGCTGCTGCTGCACCTACAGGATCAATTCCCCTACAGGCCGCCACCACCATCACCTGCTCCTGATGCACCTACAGGATCACCTCCCCCATAGCCCACTGCCACCACCTGCTGCACCTACAGGATTAACTCCCCCACAGCCTACTACCACCACCTGCTGCTGCTGCTGCACCTACAGGATCACCTCCCCCATAGTCCACCACCACCACCTGCTGCTGCTGCACCTACAGGAGCACCTCCCCCATAGTCCACCACCACCAATTCTCCTGTTGCCAAAAATCTAAGCAGTGATCAACCCGCCACAGTCCACCACTACTGACAGTGCTGGTCGCTGCACCCACAGGAGCAACTCTGAGGCAGTCCACCACTACTCACCTGCTGCTGCTGTTGCTGCTGCTGCACCTGCTACAGGGATCAACTCCCCACAGACCACCACCACCACCTGCTGCTGCTACTGTTATTATTGTTGCTGCTGATGCTGCTGCTGCTAATTTACCTATAGGATTAACTCCCCCACAGTCCACCGCCACCTGCTGCTGCTGCACCTACAGGTATCAACTCCCCCACAGACCACCACCCCCTGCTGCTGCTGCACCTACAGGATCAACTCACCCACAGTCCACCACCACCACCTGCTGCTGCTGCTGGCGTTGTTGTTACTGCTGCTGCTGCTTCTACAGGATCAACTCCCCCACCTGTCTACTACCAATACCTGCTGTTGCTGCTGCTGTTGCTATTGCTGCTGCACCTACAGGATCAACTCCCCCACAGTCCACCACCACCACCTCCTGCTGCTGCTGTAGCACCTACAGGATCAACTCCCCCAGTCCACCACCACCACCTTCTGCTGCTGCACCTACAGGATCAACTGCCCCACAGTCCACCACCACCACCTGCTGTTGCTGCTGTACCTACAGGATCACCTCCCCCACAGTGCACCAAAACCACCTGCTGCTGCCACTGTGCCTACAGGATCACCTCCCTCACCAGCCCATCACCACAACCTGCTGCTGCTGCACCTACAGGATCAACTGCCCCACAGTCCACCACCACCTGCTGCTGCTGCACCTACAGGATCAACTCCCCACAGTCCACCACCACCACCTCCTGCTGCTGCTGTAGCACCTACAGGATCAACTCCCACAGTCCACCACCACCACCTGCTCCTGCTGCTGCTGCACCTACAGGATCAACTCCCTCACAGTCCACCACCACCACCTGCTGCTGCTGCACCAATAGGATCAACTCCCCCAGTCCACCACCACCACCTGCTGCCACCCAGAATCAACTCCCCACAGTCCACTACCACCACCTGCTGTTGTTGCTGAACCCACAGGATCAACTCCCACAGTCCACATTACCACCACCTGCTGCTGCTGCTGCTGCTGCTGCACCACAGGATCAACTCCTCCCACAGTCCAACCACCACTACCACGTGCTGCTGATGCTGCACCTATAGGATCAACTCCCCACAGTCCACACACCACCACTGCTGCCATGCACCCAAGGATCAACCCCACAGTCCACCACCACCACCACGCTGCTGATGCACCTACAGGATCAACTCCCCACAGTCCACCACCACCATGCTGCTGCACCTACAGAATCAACTCCCACAGTCCACCACTGCTCACCTCCCACAAATAAGATCAACCCTCACAGTCCACCACCACCACCTCCTGCTGCTGCTGCACCCACAGGATCACCTCCCACAGTCCACCACCACCACCTGCTGCTGCTGCACCCACAGGATCAACTGCCCCACAGTCCACCAACTACCTCCGCTGCTGCTGCACCTTACAGGATCACTCTCCCACAGTCCACCACTCACCACCTGCTGCGCTGCACTACAGGATCAACTCCCCCACAGTCCACCATCACCACCTCCTGCTGCTGCTGTAGCAACCACGGATCAACTCCCCACAGTCCACCACCACCACCTGCTCCCTGTTGCTGCTGCACCTACAGGATCAATCCCCTCACAGTCCACTCACCACCACCTGCTGCTGCTGCACCAACAGGATTCACCCCACAGAACCACCACCACCACCTGCTGCACCACAGAATCAATCCCACAGTCCACTACCACCACCTGCTGCTGTTGCATGAACCCACAGGATCAACTCCCCACAGTCCACTTACCACCACTCTGCTGCTGCTGCTGCTGCTGCTGCACCCACAGGATCATCAATCCCCCACAGTCCACCACCACCACCACGTGCCTGCTGATGCCACCCATAGATCATCCCCCACAGCCCACCACCACACCACCCTCGCTGCTGCTGCTGCTGTTGCACCCACAGGATCAACTCCCCACAGTCCACCACCACTCCACCACGTGCTGCTGATGCTGCACCTTAGAATCAATCCACCTCACAGTCCACCCACCACCACCTGCTGCTGCTGCTGCTGCTGTTGCACCTGATCAACTCCCCTACAGTCCACCAACACTAACACCTGCTGCTGCTGCTGCAACCACAGGATCAACTCCCCACAGTCCACCACCATCACCTGCTGCTGCTGCTGATTCCACCCAGGATCAACTCCCCCACAGTCCACCACCACCACCTGCTGCTGTGTGCACCTAACAGGATCAACTCCTCCACAGTACACTACCACCACCTGCTGCTGCTCTCTTGTTGTTGTTGTTGCTGTTGTTGTTGTTGTTGTTGCTGCTGCTGCTGCTGCTGCCAAGCTTTCCACCCAGGATCAACCCCACCCACAGTCCACATTACCACACGCAACCTACAGGATCACCTCCCCATAGTCCACCACACTCACCACCTGCTGTTGCTGCTGCACCCATAAGGATCAACTCACCCACAGTCCACCACGACCACCTGCTGCCACTGTGCCTACAGGATCACCTCCCTCACCAGTCCACCACCATCACCACCTACTGTTGCTGCACCTACAGGATCACCTCCCACAATCCACCACACACCTGCTGCTGCCACTGTGCCTACAGGATCACCTCCTCACCAGTCCACCATCACCACCCCTGCTGCGGCACCCACAGGATCAACTCCCCACAGTCCACCACATCATCACCTGCCGCACCCAAAGGATCACTCCCCCCACAGTCCACACCACCACCACCCACCTTGCTGCTGGCTGCTCCCTGCTGCTCCTACAGGATCACCTCCCACAGTCCACCACCACACCTCCCTGCTGCTGCACTTACAGGATCAACTCCCCACAGTCCACCACCACCACCTCCTGCTGCTGCTGTTCCCACAGGATCAACTCCCAAGTCCACCACTCACCACCTGCTCCTGTTGCTGCTGCACCTACAGGATCACAGTCCACCACCACCACCTGCTGCTGCTGCACCACACAGATCAATTCCCACAGTCCACCACCACCACCACCTGCTGCTGCACCTACAGAACAACTCCCCACAGTCCACTACCACCACCTGCTGCTGCTGCTGAACCCACAGGATCAACTCCCCACAGTCCACTACCACCACTGCTGCCTGCTGCTGCTGCACCTACAGGATCAACTCCCCACAGTCCACCACTCACCACCACGTGCTGCTGATGCACCTATAGGATCAACTCCCCACACCGTCACCACCACCAACCTGCTGCTGCTGCTGCTGCTGCTGCACCTACAGATCAACTCCCACAGTCCACCACCACACACGTGCTGCCTGCACCCAGGATCAACCCCCACAGTCCACCACCACCACCTGCTGCTGCTGCTGCTGCACCTACAGGATCACCCCCACAGTCCACCACCACCACTCACCTGCTGCTGCTGCTGCTGCACCTACAGGATCAACTCCCACAGGCCACCACCACCACCACCTGCTGCTGCACCTACAGGATCATCTCCCCACAGTCCACCACCACCACCTGCTGCTGCTGCTGCTGCTGCACCTACAGGACTGAACTTCCCACAGTCCACCACCACCACCTGCTGCTGTTGCTGCTGCTGTTGCACCTACAGATCAACTACTCCCACAGTCCACCACGACCACCTGCTGCTGCCTTGTTGTTGTTGTTGCTGTTGTTGCTGTTGCTGTTGCTGCTGCTGCTGCTGCTGCTGCTGCTGCTGTTGCACCTACAGGATCAACTCCCCACAGTCCACCACCACCACCTGCTGCTGCTGCTGCTGCACCTACAGGATCAACTTCCCCACAGTCCACCACCACCTTTTGCTGCTGTTGCACCTACAGGATCAACTTCCCCACAGTCCACACCACCACCACCACCTGCTGCTGCTGCTGCTGTTGCACCACAGGATCAACTCCCACAGTCCACCACACCACCACCTGCTGCTGCTCTGTTGTTGTTGTTGTTGCTGCTGCTGTTGCTGCTGCTGCTGCTGCTGCTGCACCTACAGGATCAATCTCCCCACAGTTCACTACTCACCTGTTGTTGCTAAGGCTGCTGCACTCCACAGGACTAACTTCCCCACAGTCCACCACCACCACCTGCTGCTGCTGCACCTACAGGATCATCTCTCCCCACAGTCCACCACCACTCACCACCTGCTGCTGCTGCTGCTGCTGCAACTACAGGATCAACTCCCACAGTCCACTACCAACACCTGCTGCTGCTGCACCTACAGGATCAACTCCCACAGTCCACCACACCACCACCTGCCAGCTGCTGCACCTACAGGATCAACTCCCCAGTCCACCACCACCACCACCCACTGCTGCTGCTGCTTGCTGCACCTGGCTAAGGGATCAACTCCCACAGTCCACCACCACCACCTGCTGCTGCTGCTGCTGCACCTACAGGACTTCCAACTCCCCACAGTCCACCACCACCACCACCTGCTGCTGCTGCTGCTGTTGCACCTTACAGGATCAACTCCCCACAGTCCACCACCACCACCTGCTGCTTCTGCTGCTGCTGTTGCACCTACAGGATCATCTCCCCACAGTCCACCACACCTCACCACCTGCTGCTGCTGCTGCTGCTGTTGCACCTACAGGATCAACTTCCCACAGTCCACCACCACCACCTGCTTTTTCGCTGCTGCACCTACAGGATCAACTTCCCCACAGTCCACCACCACCACCTGCTGCTGCTGCTGCTGCTGTTGCACCTACAGGATCAACTCCCAATAGCCCACTACCACCACCATGTTGCTGCTGCTGCACCCACAGGATCAACTCCCACAGGCCACACCACCACCACCTGCTGCTGCTGCACTCTACAGGATCAACTTCCACAGTCCACCACCACCACCTGGTGCTGCTGCTGCTGCACCTACAGGGATCAACTCCCACAGTCCACCACCACCACCACCTGCCACTTGCTGCTGCTGTTGCACCTACAGGATCAACTCACCCACAGTCCACCACCACCACTACCTGCTGCTGCTGCTGCTGTTGCACCTACAGGATCAATCCCCCACAGTCCACCACCACACCACCTGGTTGCTGCTTTTGCTGCTGCAACCTACAGGATCAACTCCCCACAGTCCACCACCACCTCACCACCTGCTGCTGCTGCTGCTGCACCCCGCGAGATCAATCTTCTTATTGTCTCAATTTCACCACCACCACCTGCTGCTGCTGCTGTTGCACCTACAGGATCAACTTCCACAGTCCACCACCACCACCTGCTGCTGCTGCACTCCACAGGGATCAACTCCACAGTCCGACCACCACCACCTTGCTGCTGCTGCTGCACCTACAGGATCAACTCACCCACAGTCCACCACCACCACCTGCTGCTGCTGCTGCTGTTGCACTCCACAGGATCAAACCCCACCCACAGTCCACCACCACCACCTGCTGCTGCTGCACCTACAGGATCACTCTCCCATAGTCCACACCACTCACCTCACCTGCTGGTTGCTGCTGCACCTACAGGATCAACTCTGCCATCTTACACCACGACCACCTGCTGCTCTTGCTGCTGCACCTACAGGATCAACTCCCCACAGTCCACCACCACCATTTTGCTCTGCTGCTGCAACTCACAGGATCAACTCCCCCACAGTCCACCTCACGACCACCTGCTCTCCTGCTGCTGCACCCACAGGATCAACTCCACCCACAGTCCACCACCACCACCTGCTGCTGCTGCTGCTGCTTCCACCCACAGGATCAACTCACCCAGTCCACCACACCACCACCACCACCTGCTGCTGCTGCTGGGTTGCTGCACCCACAGGATCAACTCCCCACAGTCCACCACCACCTCACCTGCCAGCTGCTGCTGCTGCACCCACAGGATCAACTCCCCACAGTCCACCACCACCACCTGCTGCTGCTCTTAAGGTTGTTGTTGTTGCTTGTTGTTGCTGCTGTTGCTGCTGCTGCTGTTGCACCTACAGGATCACCTCCCCTGCCAGTCCATCACCACCACCTGCTGCTGCTGCTGTTGCTGCTGCTGCTGCACCTAAGGGACCACTTCCCCCATAGTCCACTTTCACCACCACTCTGCTGCTGCTGCACCTACAGGATCAACTCCCCACAGTCCACCACGACCACCTGCCTTGCTGCTGCAACTTACAGGATCAACTCCCCCACAGTCCACCACCACCACCTGCTGCTGCTGCCATGCACCTGGCGGTGGATCAATCTCCCCCACAGTCCACCACCACCACCTGCTGCTGCAATCACAGGATCAACTCCCCACAGTCCACCACCACCTGCTGCTGCTGCTGCTGTTGCACTCTACAGGATCAACTCCCCCCACAGCCTCACCACCACCACCTGCTGCTGCTCTTGTTGTTTGTTGTTGTTGTTGTTGTTGTTGTTGTTGCTGCTGCTGCTGCTGCTGCTGCTTCCACCCACAGGGATCACCTCCCCCATAGTCCACCACCACCACCTGCTGTTGCTGCTGCACCCACAGGATCAACTCCCCACAGTCCACCACCACGACCACCTGCCTTTTGCTGCTGCACCTACAGAATCACCTCCCCCATAGTCCACTCACCACCACCTGCTGCTGCTGTTGGGTTGCTGCACCTACAGGATCAACTCCCCACAGTCCACCACCACCACCTGGCTGCTGCTGCTGCACCTACAGGATCAACTCCCACAGTCCACCACCACCACCTGTTGCTGCTGCACTCTACAGGATCAACTTCCCACAGTCCACCACCACCACCTGTTGCTGCTGCTGCTGCTGTTGCAGCACCTACAGGATCAACTCCCCCACAGTCCACCACCACCACCTGCCATGCTGCTGCTGCTGCACCCACAGGATCAACTTCCCCCACAGTCCACTACCACCACCTGCTGTTGCACCTACAGGATCAACTCCCACAGTCCACCACCACCACCTGCTGCTGCTGCTGCTGCACCTCCACAGGATCAACTTCCCCACAGTCCACCACACCACCCTGCTGCTGCCAAAACCCTGCAGTGATCAACTTCCCACAGTCCACCACCACCACCACTCCGGTTGCTGCTCTTGTTGTTGTTGTTGTTGTTGTTGCTTGTTGCTGCTGCTGCTGCTGCTGCTGTTCTACAGGATCAACTTCCCCATAGTCCCACTACCACCTCACCTGCTGCTGCCACCCACAGGATCAACTCCCAGTCCACCACCACCACCTGCTGGCTGCTGCTGCTGCACCTACAGGACTCTCCCCACAGTCCACTACCACCACCTGCTGCTGGTTGCACCCACAGGATCAACTCCCCATTTTCAGTCCACCAGCAAGTACCACCACCACCTGCTACTGCTGTTGCTGCTGCTGCTGCAGCCAGCACAGCAAGCTGCTGCTGCACCCACAGGATCAACCCCCCACAGACCACCCACCACCACCTGCTGCTGCACAAACAAGCTGCTGCTGCTGCCACCTACAGGATCAACTCCCCACAGTCCACACCACCACCTGACCATCCTGCTGCTGCTGCAACCTACAGGATCAACTCCCACACAGACAACCACCACCACCTGCTGCAATGTTGTACCACAGGATCAACTCCCCACAGGCCACCACTCCACCACCTGCTGCTGCACCTACAGGATCAACTCCCCACAGCCACTCCACCACCACCTGCTCTAATGCTGCTGCTGCACCTACAGGATCAACTCCCAAAGTCCCACTACCACCACCTGTCTGCTGCTGCTGTGCAACCCACAGGATCAACTCCCCCAAAGTCCACTCACCATCACCTGCTGTTTTCTGCTGCTGCATCTACAGGATCAACTCCCCACAGTCCACCACCACCACCTGCTGTTGCTGCTGCACCCACAGGATCACCTCCCCACAGTCCACTACCACCATCACATGTTGCTGCTGCTGCTGCAACCAAGGAATCAACTCCCCACAGTCCACCACCACTCTGCAGCTGCACTAGATCAACTACCCCACAGTCCACCACCACCTGCTGCTGCACCTACAGGGATCACCTCCCACAGTCCACCACCACCTCAACTGCTGCTGCCACTGCACCTACAAGATCACCCTCCCACAGTCTACCACCACTGCCTGCTGCTGCTGCTGCACCTACAGGATCAACTCCCCAGTCCACCACCACCATCCTGCTATTGCTGCTGCGCCCAGGATCATCTCCCACAGTCCACCACCACCACCTGCTGTTGCTGCTACCACAACAGGATCACCTCCCCACAATCCACCACCACACCTGCTGCTGCTGCTGCAACCCAGATCAACTCCCCAACAGTATATACCACCTATCCTGCAGTGCTGCTGCACCTACAGGATCAACTTCCCCACAGTCCACCACCACCACCTGCTGCTGCTGCTGCACCTACAGGATCAACTCCATCACAGTCCACCACCACCACCTGCTGCTGCACCTACAGGATCAACTCCCCCACAGTACACTACCACCACCAGTCTGTTGCTCTTGTTGTCGCTGCTGCACCTACAGGATCAACTCACCCACAGTCCACTGCCACCACCTGCTGCTGCTGTCACCTACAGGATCAACTCCCACAGTCCACTGCCACCACTCAGCTGCTGCTGCCCTACAGGATCAACTCCCCACAGTCCACCACACCACCTGCTGCTGCTGTCTGGGTTGTTGCTGCTGCTGCTGTACCCACAGGATCAACTCCCCCAGAGCACACCACCACCATTGCTGCTGCTGTTGCTGCAGCTGCTGCACCTACAGGATCAACTCCCCCACAGTCAACCACCACCACCTGCTGCTGCTGCACCCAAGGATCAACTCCCACAGTCCACTACACCACCTGATGCTGCTGCTATGCTGCTGCTGCTGCACCTACAGGATCAACTCCCACACAGTCAACCACCACCATCTGTTGCTACGTTGCAGCTACAGGATCAACTCCCCCACAGGCCACCACCACCACCACCTGCTGCACCTACAGGATCAACTCCCCATCAGGCCGCCGCCACCACTCACCTGCTGCTGATGCTGCTGCTGCCACTGCTGCTGCTGTTGTAGTTGCTGCTGCTGCACCTACAGGATCAACTCCCCAAAGTCCACTACCACCACCTGCTGCTTGCTGCACCTACAGGATCAACTCCCCACAGTCCACTCATCACTATCACCTGTTGCTGCTGCTGCCCTAAAAGGATCAACTCCCCCACAGTCCACCACTCACCACCACCTCCGCTGCTGCTGCACCTACAGGATCACCTCCCCACAGTCCCACACCACCATCACATGTTGCTGCTGTTGCTGCAACTATGAATCAACTCCCCACAGTCCACCACCACCTGCAGCTGCACCTATAGGATCAACGACCCACAGTCCACCACCACCACCTGCTGCTGCACCTCATGGATCACCTCCCCACAGTCCACCACCACCAACTGCTGCTGCCACTGCACCTACAAGATCACCTCCCCCACAGTCCACCCACTGCCTGCTGCTGCTGCTGCACCTACAGGATCAACCCCCCAGTCCACCACCACCATCCTGCTGTTGCTGCTGCGCCTCACAGGACCATCTCCACAGTCCACCACTCACCTGCTGCTGCTGCTACACCTAGAGATCACCTCCCCACAATCCACCACCACCTGCTGCTGCTGCACCTACAGGATCAACTCCCAACAGTATCCACACCACCACCTGCAGCTGCTGCTGCACCTACAGGATCAACTCCCCCACAGTCCCACCACCACCTGCTGTTGCTGCTGCACCTACAGGATCAACTCCCACAGTACACTACCACCACCAGTCTGCTGCTCTGTTGTCGCTGCTGCTGCACTCCACAGGATCAACTCACCCACAGTCCACTACCACCACCTGCTGCTGCTGCACCTACAGGATCAACTCCCCACAGTCCACCGTCACCACCTGCTGCTGCTGCGCACCTACAGGATCAACTCCCCACAGTCCACCACCACCACCTGCTGCTGCTGCTCCTATGCTGCTGCTGCACCTACAGGATCAACTCCCCCACAGTCAACCACCAGCACCACCTGCTGCTAATGCTGCAGCTACAGGATCAACTCCCCACAGTCCACCACCACCACTCACTACCTACTGTTGCTGTTGCTGCTGCTGCACCTACAGCATCAACTCCCCCACAGTCAACCACTTGTGCACTCTGTTGCTAATGCTGCAGCTACAGATCAACTCCCACAGTCCACCACCACCACTGCTGCTGTTGTTGTTGTTGCTGCTGCTGCACCTACAGCATCAACTCCCCCACAGTCAACCACCACCACCTGCTGATGCTGCACCTACAGATCAACTCCCCCACAGTCCACCCACTACCTGCTGTTGCTGCTACACCTACAGGATCAACTCCCCACAACCACCACCACCTGCTGCTGCTGCACCTACAGGATCAACTCCCACAGTCCACCACCACCACCTACTGCTGCTGCTGCTGTTGCTGCTGCTGCACCTACAGCATCAACTCCCCCACAGTCAACCACCACCACCTGTTGCTAATGCTGCACCTACAGGATCAACTCCCCCACAGGCCGCCGCCACCACCACGTGCTGCTGCTGCTGTAGTTGTTGTTGTTGTTGCTGCTCCTGCACCTACAGGATCACCTCCCCCATGTCCACCACCACCCACCTGCTGTTGCTGCTGCACCTACAGGATCACCCCCCACAGTCCACCACTGTCTGCTGCTGCTGCTGCACCCACAGGATCAACTCCCCCACAGTCCACCACCACCACCTGCTGTTGCTGCTGCACCTACACGGATCACCTCACCCACAGTCCACCACCACCACCTGCTGCTGGCACTGTGCCTACAGGATCCCCCTCCTCACCAGTCCACCATCACTACCTGCTGCTGCTGCGCTCACAGGATCAACTCCCCACAGTCCACCACCATCACCTGCTGCTGCACCCACAGGATTACATCCACCACAGTCCACCACCACCACCTGCTGCTCCTACAGGATCAACTCCCCACAGTCCACCACCACCACCTGCTGCATTCCACAGGATCAACTCCCCACAGTCCACCACCACCACCTTCTGCTGCTGCAGCATCTAAAGGATTACCTCCCCAAGTCCACCACCACCACCTGCTGCTGCTGCTGCACCTACAGGATCAACTCCCCACAGTCAACCACACCACCACCACCATCTGCTGCTGCAAACTCCCCCACGAGCCGCCGCCTGCCGTGCTGCTGCTGCTGCTGCTGCCGGTGTTGTTGTTGTTGCTACTCCTGCACCTCACCAGAATCTCCTTCCCCATAATCACACCACCACCACCTGCTGTTGCAACGCTGCCAGAATCCAGCTCCCCCACAGTCACAACCACACACGCACCTGCTGTTGCTGCTGCGCCGCCACGATCACCCTCACCCACAGAGATCACCAATACCTGCCTGCTGCTGTTTTCATTGCCCTGCAGGATCCTCCCTCGCAGTCACCATCACCTACCTGCTGCTGCTGCCTGCAGAATCGCTCCCCGGTCACCACCATCACCTGCTGCTGCACCAGAATTACACTCCCCGCGGTCACCACCACCGCCTGCTGTTGCTGCTGCAAATCGCTCCGCACAGTCGCCACCATCACCTGTTGCTGCTGCTGTTGTCGTTGCTGCTGCGCAGAATAAACTTTCCCCGATACTACCACCGCTCTTCAGCTGCCTACCGAATCGCTTTACCCCTGATCACCACCTGCTGCTGCACCGCCAGAATCACCTCTGATTTCACTGCCTGCTGCTGCTGCCGCCTGCAGATCACCTCTCCCGGTCCACCACGCGCGCTTAACAATTTTGGCTTTCTGGCGTCAGCTCCCCCACAGTCCACCACCACCATCCTGCTGCGCAGATCGCTCCCCACGGTCACCACCACCTGCTGTTGCTGCTGCTGCGAATCGCTTGCCCCACAGTCCACCACCACCACCTGCTGCTGCTGCTGCACAGAATCACCTCTGCCACCTGCTGCTGCTGGCATCGCTCCCCGCACCATCCTGCTGTTCACTGCCACCCAGAATCAACTCCCCCACCAGTCACTACCACCACCTGCTGCTGCTGTGTTGTTGCTGCACCTACAGATGACACGATGCGCCTGCTGCTAATGCCTGCAGAATCGCTCCCCCGGTCACCGTCTGCCTGCTGCTGCTGCCTGCAGGAATCGCTCTGATCCTACCACCACCTTCTGCTGCTGCTTGTCGCGATGCTGCTGCTACGCCTACAGCATCGCTCCCCCACGAGTCGGCTCTAAGCACCTGTTGCCTGTGCTGCAGCTACAGAGATCGCTCCCCCTGATCCCTACCACCTGCTGCTGCTCTTATTTTTGTTGCTGCTGCACGCTGCTGCTGCACCTGCAGGATCGGCTCCCCCACAGTCCACCGCCACCTGCTGCTACTGCTGCACCACAGAGATCGCTCCCCAGTCCACCGCCACCTGCTGCTGTAATGCTGCTGCCTGCAGGATCAACTCCCCAAAGTACACTACCACCACCCTGCTGCTGCTGTTCTTGTTGTTGTTGTTGTTGTTGTTGCTGCTGCTGCTGCCTACGAGATGAACTCCCCAGGTACACTACCACCACCTGCTGCTGCTGTTGCTGCAGCTGCTGCTTCTGGATCGCTCCCCACAGTCAGCCATCACCACCTGCTGCTGCTGCTGCACAGGATCACTCCCACAGTCCACTACCACCACCTGATGCTGCTGCTACTGCTGCTGCTGCTGCTCCAGGATCACTCCCACATCAGCCACCACCATCTGTTGCTAATGTTGCAGCTACAGAGATCAACTCCCCACAGGCCACACCACCACCTGCTGCTGCACGATCAACTCTCCACAGTCACCGCCACCTGCTGCTACTGCTGCTCCTGCTAAGATCACTCCCCACAGTCCCGCCACCTGCTGCTACTGCTGCTGCACCACAGAATCAGCTCCCCCACAGTCCCACCGCCACCTGCTGCTAATGCTGCTGCACTGAGATCAACTCCCCAAAAGTACACTACCACCTGCTGCTGCTGCTGTTCTTGTTGTTGTTGTTGTTGTTGTTGTTGCTGCTGCTGCTGTGCCTAAGATGAACTCCCCAGGTACATACCACCACCTGCTGCTGCTGTTTGCTGCAGCTGCTGCCCTGGGATCGCTCCCCCACAGTCAGCCATCACCACCTGCTGCTGCTGCCTGAGTCGCTCCCCACAGTCCACTACCACCGCTGCTGCTACTGCTGCTGCTGCTGCTGCCTCTGAGATCGCTCCCACACAGTCAACCACCATCTGTTGCTAATGTTGCCTTCTGGATCACTCCCCACAGGCCACCACCACCACCTGCTGCTGCGCAGGATCAGCTCCCCCAGGGCCGCCGCCACCGCCCTGCTGCTGATGCTGCTGCTGCGCCTGCTGCTGCTGTTGTGGTTGTTGCTGCTGCTGCACTCTGATCAACTCCCCAAGTCCTCTACCACCTGCTGCTGCTGCTGTGCACCTACAGGATCGCTCCCCCACAGTCCACTACCATCACCTGTTGCTGCTGCTTCTGGATCACTCCCCCAGTCCCCACCACCACCTGCTGTTGCTGCTGCTGCAGGATCACCTCCCCACAGTCACTACCACCATCACATGTTGCTGCTGTTTGCTGCTGCATCTAAGAATCAACTCCCCACGTCACCACCACTCTGCAGCTGCACCGCTAGGATCAACGACCCACAGTCCACCACCACCTGCTGCACTACAGGATCACCTCCCCACAGTCCACCACCATGCTGCTGCTGCCACTGCCCTACAAGATCACCTCCCCCACAGTCCACCACCGCCTGCTGCTGCTGCACTCAGAATCGCTCCCCAGTCACCACCACCATCTTGCTATTGCTGCTGCGCCTGCAGGATCATCTCCCCACAGTCACCACTACCTGCTGTTGCTGCTACACATGAGATCACCTCCCCCAAATCCACCACCACCTGCTGCTGCTGCTACAGGATCAACTCCCCAGTCCACCACCACCTGCTGTTGCTGTTGTTGCTGCTACCTGGATCACCTCCCCATCACCACCACCTGCTGCTGCCTCAGGATCGCTCCCCAACAGTATACCACCACCACCTGCAGCTGCTGCTGCTGCTCAGAATCAACTCCCCACAGTCCACCACCACCACCTGCTGTTGCTGCTGCACCAGGATCGCTCCATCACAGTCCACCACCACCACCTGCTGCTCAGGATCACTCCCCACAGTACACTACCACCACCAGTCTGCTGCTCTTGTTGTCGCTGCTGCTGCTGCAGGATCACTCACCCACAGTCCTGCCACACCTGCTGCTGCTGCATGCAGGATCGCTCCCCACAGTCACCGTCACCTGCTTGCTGCGCTCGGGATCACTCCCCACACTCCACTACCACCTGCTGCCGCTGCTGTCGCTGATGCTGCTGCTGCACCTGCAGCATCAACTCCCCACAGTCAACCACCAGCACCTGTTGCTAATGCTGCAGCTACAGGATCAACTCCCCACAGTCCACCACCACCACCACCACCTACTGCTGCTGTTCGCTTGCTGGCTGCAGCATCAGCTCCTCCACAGTCAGCCACCAGCACCTGTTGCTAATGCTGCAGCTGGGATCAACTCCCCACAGTCACCACCACCACCACCTCCTGCTGCTGCTGCTGCTGCTGCTGCTCCATCACTCCCCACAGTCAACCACCAGCACCTGTTGCTATGCTGCACCTACAGGATCGCTCCCCACAGGCCCGCCGCCGCCACGTGCTGCTGCTGCTGCGGTTGTTGTTGTTGTTGCTGCTCCTGCACCTACAGATCACCTCCCCCATAATCACCACCACCACCTGCTGTTGCTGCTGCACAGGATCACCTCCCCACAGTCCACCACCACCTGCTGTTGCTGCTGCAAAATCGCTCCCCACAGTCAACCACCTGCTGTTGCTGCTGCATGGATCACTCCCCACAGTCCACCACCACCACCTGCTGTTGCTGCTGCACTGCAGATCACCTCACCCACAGTCACCAATACCACCTGCTGCTCACTGTGCCTGGAATCCCTCCTCACCAGTCCACCATCACTACCTGCTGCGCCTGCAGGATCCACTTCCCCACAGTCCACCACCATCACCTGCTGCTGCACTGCAGGATTACATCACCACAGTGCACCACCACCACCTGCTGCTCCTACAGGATCAGCTCCTCACAGTCACCACCACCACCTGCTGCCTACAGGATCACTCCCCACAGTCCCACCACCACCTTCTGCTGCTGCGGGATTACCTCCCCCATGGTCCACCACCACCACCTGCTGTTGCTGCTGCCCCTGATCACTCCCCACAGTCCCCACCATCACCTGTTGCTCCTGCTGCTGTTGTTGCTGCTGCTGTTGTTGCTGCTGCACCTGGGGATTCAACTCCTCACAGTCTACCACCACTCTGCAGCTGCACTACAGGATCAGCTTCCCGACAGTCCACCACCACCTGCTGCTGCATGGGATCACCTCCCCACAGTCCTCCACCACCACCACCTGCTCTGCCACTGCACCTGGGATCACCTCTCCCGCAGTCCACCACCTGCTTGCGCATAGCATCAGCTCCCCACAGTCCACCACCACCACCCTGCTGTTGCTGCTGCGCATACAGGATCAACTCCCCAGTCACCACCACCTGCCAGCTCGCCTGCGCTGCAGATCACTCCCCACAGTCCACCACCACCTGCTGCTTCCCTGCTGCCAGATCAACTCCCCACAGTCCACCACCACCACTGCTGCTGCTGCTTTGTTGTTGTTGTTGTTGCTGCACCTACAGAATCACTCACAGTCCACCAGCACCTGCTGCGCTCGAGATCGCTCCCCACAGCCACCACCACTGCGCTTGCTGGATCGCTCCCCACAGTACACTACCACCTGCTGCTGCTCTTGTTTTTGCTGCCTGCAGGATCAGCTCACCCACAGTCCACTACCACCACCTGCTGCTGCTGCTGCGTTGCTTCTGTGCTGTTTGCCCTACAATCAGCCACAGTCAACCAACATCACCCGTTGCTAATGCTGCAGCTGGGATCACTCCCCAGTCACCACCACCACCTGCTGCTGCTGTTGCTGCTGCTGCGCCAGCATCAACTCCCCACAGTCAACCACCACCACCTGCTGCTGCTTGTTGTTGTTGCTGCTGCTGCACCTACAGGATCAACTCCCCACAGTCCACTACCACCACCTGCTGCTGCTGTTGCTGTTGTTGTTGTTGTTGCAGCACCTACAGGATCACTCCCCACAGTCCACTACCACCACCTGCTGCAGCTGCTGCGCCTCAGAATCAGCTCCACACCACCACCTGCTGCTGCTGCCGCGCAGGATCGCTCCCCCAATCACCACCACCACCTGCTGTTGCTGCTGCACCGCCTGATCATCTCCCCACAGTTCACCATCACCACCTCTGCTGCACAGGATCGCTCCCCATTACTACCACCACCTGCTGCTGCTCTTTGTTGTTGTTGCTGCTCCACCTACAGGATCAGCTCACCCACAGTCCACTACCACCATTTGCTGCTGTTGCTGTTGTTGTGGAGCACCTACAGGATCACCTCCCCCAGTCACACTACCACCACCACCTGCTGCTGCACTGCAGGATCACCTCCCCACAGCCCACTACCACCACCTGCTGTTGCTGCTGTTGTTGTTGTTGTTGCTGCTGCTGCTGCACCCTGGGATCGCTCCCCACAGTCACCACCACCACCTGCTGCTGCTGCTGCTGCTGCGGCTGCTGTTGCTGCTACTCCTGCTGCTGCACCTGCAGAATCGTCTCTCTCAGACCACCACCACCACCTGCTGCTGCTACTGTTATTGTTGTTGTTGTTGTTGCTGCTCCTGCTGCTGCACTACAGGATCACTCCCCACAGTCCGCCACCTGCTGCTGCTGCTGCCTGCAAGGATCACTCCCCACAGTCCACCGCCACCTGCTGCTGCTGCCTGCAGATCGCTCCCCAAGTGCACTACCACCACCTGCTGCTCCTGCTGCAGCTGCTGCACCTACAGATCAACTCCCACAGTCAGCAACCACCTGCTGCTTCTGCACCTGGGATAACTCCCCACGGTCCCCTACCACCACCTGCTGCTGCTGCTGCTGCTGCTGCTGCTACTGAGATGCTCCCCACAGTCACCACCACCTGCTGCTGCTGCTGCCTGCAGAATCACTCCCCAACAGTCCTACCACCACCTGCTGCAGAATCGCTCCCCAACAGGCCGCCGCCACCTTACCTGCTGCTGCTGTCTACTGCTGCTGCTGTTGTTGTTGCTGCTGCTGCTCTGAGATCGCTCCCCACAGTCCCTACCATCACCTGCTGCTGCTGCATCTGGGATCGCTCCCCACAGTCCACCACCACTACCTGCTGCTGGGGCTGCTGTTGTTGCTGCTACTGCTGCTGCTGCACTGAGATCAGGTCCCCCACAGACCACCCACCTGCCTGCTGCTGCTGGTTGCTTACAGAATCAGCTCCCAACGTACTACCACCACCTGCTAATGCTGCGCTGCGAATCGCTCCCCCAAGTCACCCACCACCTGTTGCTGCCTGCGTCACTCCCCGTCACCACCACCCCTGCTGTTGCTGCTGCTGCTGCTGCTGCGAGATCACTCACAGACCACCACCACCACCTGCTGCTGCTGCTGCCTGCAGAATCAGCTCCCCAGTCACTACCACCTGCTGATGCTGCAGCTACAGATCGACTCCCCCAGTCCCACCACCACCACCTGTTTGCTGCACCTGACAGATCAACTCCCCACGGTCACCACCACCTGCTGCTGCTGCACTGCAGAATCGCTCCCCAACGGTCCACTACCACCAGCTGCCTGCTGCATCTGCAGATCACTCCCCCAGTCCCACCACCACCACTGCTGCTGTTGTTGCTGCTGCTGCTGCTGCTGCACTGCAGGATCAGGTCCCCTGAACCACCACCCTGCTGCTGCTGCTGCACACCCCTGCAGTCACTCACCGTCACCTGCCTGCTGCTGCCCTGCAGAATCGCTCCCCAGCAGTCCACCACCACCTGCTGCTGCTGCCTGCAGAATCGCTCCCCACGGTCACCACCACCTGCTGCTGCTCCTGCTGTTGCTGCTGCTGCCTGCAGAATCGCTCCCCACGTCCCACACCACCTCCAGCTGCACTTCGAATCACTCTCCTCCAGTCACCACCACCACCTCTCTGCTGCACTGCTGCTGCTCCTGAGAATCGCTCCCCACAGTCCCACCACCCACCTGCTGCACCTACAGAGATCGCTTTCCCAAACAGTCCACCACACCACCACTTGCTGCTGCTGCACCCACGATCAACTCCCCACAGCCCACCACCACCACCTGCATCCTGCTGCTGCTTTCTAAGTCGCTCCCCAGTCCTTCTCCACCTGCTGAGCCTACAGAGACCACTCCCCACAGTCCACCACCACCACCTTCTGCTCCTGCTACAGGAATCACCTCCCCATAATGCACCACCACCACCTGCTGTTGCTGCTGCACGCCACAGAATCGCTCCCCCCCGTCCCACCACCACCTGCTGCTGCTGCTGTTGCTGCTGCGCAGATCAACTTCCCCACAGGCCGCCGACACCACCACAGGTGCTGCTACTGCTGCTGCTGCTCGTTGTTTGTTGTTTGCTGCTGCTGCACCTGAGATCGCTCCCCACAGTCCACTACCACCTGCTGCTGCTGCGTCTGCAGATCAGCCACAGTCACCACCAGCACCTGCTGCTGGGGCTGCTGTTGTTGCTGCTACTGCTGCTGCGCTGCTGAATCAAGTCCCCAGAACCACCACCGACCTGCTGCTGCTGCTCGCATGCAGAATCGCTCCCCACGGTCACCACCACCTGCTTGCTGCCTGCAGAATCGCTCCCCAACGATTCACCACCACCTGCTGCTGCTGCCTGCAGAATCACTCCCCACAGTCACCACCACCACCTGCTGCTGCTCTGCTTGTTGCTGCTGCTGCACTGCAGGATCAGCTCCCCACGGTCACTACCACCACCGGCAGCTGCGCAGGGATCACCTCTCACGGTCCACCAGCTGCCTCCCGCTGGCTGCTGCTGCAGATCAGCTCCTCCTGATCACCACCACCACCTGCCATCTGCAGAATCCCTCTACAGTCCACCACCACCTTCTGCTGCTGCTGCACCGATCGCTCCTCACAGTCCACCACCACCTGCTGTGCTGCACCTGCCGAATAACTCCACAGGCCACCACCATCTGCTGCTGCTGCTGCTGCTGCTGCTGCTGCTGCTGGGCTTGTTGTTGTTGTTGCTGCTACTGCTGCTGCTGCACCTGAATAAGAATCCCCCGACCACCACTGCTGCTGCTACTGTTATTGTTGTTGCTGCTGCTGCTGCTATTTACCTACAGATCGCTCCCCACAGTCACCACGCTGCTACTGCTGCTGCACCCAGATCGCTCCCCAACAGTCCACTACCAGCCTGTTGCTGCTGCTGCGATCAGCTCCCCCGTCCACCCACGCTACTGCTGCTGTTGCACATACAGATCCAGCTGCGTCCACCGCTGCTGCGCACGATCAGCTCCCCGGCACCACCTGGCTGCTGCTGCGCGTACGCAGTCAGCTCCCGCAGTCTACACACACTGCTGCTGCCTGCGATCGCTCCCAGACCCACCACACAGCTGCTGCTGTTTGCTGCCTGCGAATCAGCTCCCCAACAGTCCCACTACCACCTGTTGCTGCTGCGCCACGTCCAACTCCCCACGGTCACCACACAGCTTTGCTGCTGCTGCGCACGCAGTCAACTCCCCACTACCACCACCTGCTGCTGCTGCACGACCAGCTCCCACGGCCCACCACCCCACCTGGCTCCTGCTGCTTCTGCAGAATCGCTCCCCCCACGGTCCACCACCACCTGCTGTGCTGCTTCACCTACAGATCACCTCCCCCACAGTCACTACCACCATCATGTCGCTGCTGCTGTTGTTGCTGCTGCATCTGAATAAATCCCCACGGTCACCACCACCACTCGGCAGCTGCACCGCTGGCATCTTCACCCGGTACCACCACCTGCTGCTGCTGCCAGGATCCCTCACGGTCACCACCAACACCTGCCGTGCCTGCAAGATCTCCCCACAGTCACCACACCTGCTGCTGCTGCTGCAGAATCGCTCACCCAGTCACCACCACCATCCTGCTGTTGCTGCTGCTGCAGATCTCTCCCCACAGTCCACCACCACCTGCTGTTGCTGCTACCTGCAGAATCATCTCCCCACAGTCACCACCACCTGCTGTTGCTGCTACAGATCACCTCCCCTGTCTACACCACCTGCTGCTGCTGCCTGCAGAATCGCTTTCCCCCTGACCGCACCACCAGTCTGCTGCACGCTTGTTGTGTTGCCTGCTGCGGCTTCGTCGCTCACCTGATCCACTACCACCTGCTGCTGCTGCGCAGGATTGCTCCCTACAGTCCACCGTCACCACCTGCTGCTGCTGAGCCTGCAGGATCGCTCCACAGTCACTACCACCACCTGCTGCTGCTGCTGTCGCTGATGCACCTGCAGCATCAACTCCCCCACAGTCAACCACCAGCACCTGTTGCTAATGCTGCAGCTACAGGATCGCTCCCCACAGGCCACCACCACCTGCTGCTGCTGCTGTTGCTGCTGCTGAACCTGGCATCAGCTCCCCACGGTCAACCACCAGCACCTGTTTAATGCTGCGCTTACAGGATCACTCCCCCCGTCCACCACCTGCTGCTGCTGTTGCTGCTGCTGCCGAATCACTCCCCCACTGGCCGCCACGTGCCTGCCTGCTGCTGCCAATTTGTTGTTGTTGCTGCTGCTGCTACGCAGAATCGCTCCCCAAAGTCTCTACCACCTGCTGCTGCTGCTGCACTGCAGAGATCGCTCCCCACGGTCCACCACCTGCTGCTGCTGCTGCAGAATCAGCTCCCCAGGTCACCACCACCTGCTGCTGCTGCCTGCAGTCGCTCCCCCAGATCCACCACCACCACCTGCCTGCTGCTGCTGTTGTTGCTGCTGCAGATCGCTCCCACAGTCCACTACCACCACCAGCAGCTGCACTCACGGTCACCTCCCCGCAGTCCACCACCACCTCCTGCTGCTGCTGTCGCCTGCTCCTGCTGCTCCCAGGAGATGCTCCCCACCACCACCACCTGCTGCCTACAGAGATCCCCTACAGTCACCACCTTCTCCTCCTGCACTACAGAATCAGGTTCTCATAGTCCACCACCACCACCTGCTGTTGCTGCTGCAGAATCATCCCCCAGTCCCACCACCACCTGCTGTTGCTGCTGCTGCCTGCAGATCACCTCCCCCAGTCACCAAACCACCTGCTGCTTGCCTGCACACAGATCACCTCCCTCACCAGTCACCACCACCACGACCTGCTGCTGCTGCTGCTGGGGCTGCTGTTGTTGCTGCTACTGCACCTCGAGATCGCTCCCCACAGACCACCACTACCACCTGCTGCTGCTGCTTGTTGTTGTTGCTGCTGCTGCTCTACCTCAGGATCGCTCCCTCACAGTCCACCGCCTGCTGCTGCTGCTGCTGCCTGCAGGTCACTCCCCCAAAGTACACTACCTGACCTGCGCTGCTGCTGTTTGTTGTTGTTGTTGTTGTTGTTGTTGTTGCTGCTGTTGCACCTACAAGATGAACTCCCCAGTACACTACCACCACCTGCTGCTGCTGCTGTTGCTGCAGCTGCTGCCAGAATCGCTCCCCACAGTCCACCATCGCCACCTGCTGCTGCTGCCCTGCGATCGCTCCCCCGAGTCCATTACCACCGCCGCTTGCTGCTGCTTTTGCTGCTGCTGCACGCGATCGCTCCCCACAGACCACCCACCGCCACCACCTGCTGCTGCTGCTGTTGTTGTTGTTGCTGCTGCTGCTGCTGCTACTACTTTTACCTACAGATCGCTCCCCACAGACCACCACCACCTGCTGCTCATTGTTGTTGTTGTTGCTGCTGCTGCTGCTGCTACTTTACTGCCTGGAATCACTCCCCACGGTCACCGCCACGCTGCTCTGCTGCTGCTGCGCAGCATCCAGCTCCCCAAAGTGCACTGCCACCACCTGCTGCTGCTGCGGTTCTTGTTGTTGTTGTTGCTGCTGCTGTTGCCTGCAGAATGAACTCCCCCACGGTGCACTACCTCCACCTGCTGCTGCTGCAACGCACCGGCATCGCTCCCCAAAGTACTACCACCACCTGCTGCTGCTGCTGTTCGCGTTGTTGTTGTTGTTGCTGCTGCTATACCTACAGAGATGAACTCCCCCAGATAAACTACCACCACCTGCTGCGGCTGCTGCTGTTGCCTATAGAATGAACTGATCACCATCACCACCTGCTGCTGCTGCTGCAGATCAGCTCCCCACAGTCACACTACCACCACCTGATGATGAGCTGCTGCTGCTGCCGCTGCTGCAGCTTGGAATCAGCTCCCCTACTGATCGCCACCACCACCTGTTGCTCTGTTGCTGCCAGAATCGCTCCCCACAGGACCACCACCACCTGCTGCTGCATCTGCAGAATCGCTCCCCACAGGCCGCCGCCGCACCACCTGCTGCTGCTGCTGCTGCGTTGATGTTGTGGTGTTGCTGCTGCTGCACCAGTGCTCCCCAAAGTCCTCTACCACCACCTGCTGCTGCTGCTGCTGCACTGGATCGCTCCCCACGGTCACTACCATCACCTGCCATCTGCAGAATAACTCCCCACAGTCACCACCACCCCTGCTGTTGCTGCTGCGCAAGAATCACCTCCTCACAGTCACCAATACCACCTGCTGCTGCCACTGCTGCAGGTCCCCTCCTCACCAGTCCACCATCACCACCTGCTGCGCCTGTAGGATCCGTCCCCGATCACCATCACCCCTGCTGCTGCACGGGTACATCACCAGATCACCACCACCTGCTGCTGCTCGCAGATCGCTCCCACGGTCACCACCCACCACCTGCTGCCTGCGATCGCTCCCCACATCCCACCACCACCTGCTGCTGCCTGGTCACCTCCCCATGGTCCACCACCACCACCTCTGTTGCGCTGCCTGATCGCGCTCCCCATGTCCACCATCACCACCTGCTGCTGCTGCTGCGCATACAGTCACCTCCCCGTCCGGCCACCATCACCTGTTGCTGCTGCTGCTGTTTGTTGCTGCTACACCCTGAGATCACCCTGATCACCACTCCACCTGCTGCTGCTGCTGCCTGCAGATCAGCTCCCCATGGTCCACCATCACCAGCTGCTGCTGCTGCATGCCAGATCACCTCCCCCACAGTCCAATACCACCATCACCTGTTGCTGCTGTGTTGTTGCTGCTACACCTGAAGATCACCTCCCACAATCCACCACCACCTGCTGCTGCTGCCTGCAGTCAAGCTCCCCAACAGTATACCACCACCACCTGCAGCTGTTGCTGCCACGAATCGCTCACCAGTCACCTGCTGCTGCTGCTGCTGCTGTTGTTGCTGATGCTGCTGCACCTGCAGGATCAACTCCCCACAGTCCACCACCACCACCTGCTGCTGCTGCTGCTGCTGGGACTGCTGTTGTTGCTGCTACTGCTGCTGCTGCACCTACAGGATCAACTCCCCACAGACCACCACCACCACCTGCTGCTGCTGTTGTTGTTGTTGGTGCTGCTGCTGCTGCTACTTTACCTACAGGATCAACTCCCACAGTCCACCGCCACTTGATGCTGCTGCTGCTCCTGCAGGATGAACTCCCCAAAGTTCACTACCACTACCTGCTGCTGCTGCTGTTGTTGTTGTTGTTGTTGTTGCTGCTGCTGCTGCACTACAGGATGAACTCCCCACAGTCCACTACCACCACGTGCTGCTGCTGTTGCTGCAGCTGCTGCACCTAGGATCAACTCCCCACAGTCCACCACCGACCTGCTGCTGCTGCTCCTACAGGACTCCACAGTCCACCACCACCACCTGCTGCACCTACAGGATCAGCTCCCCACAGTCACCA
>NW_024721237.1:0-6273 GCF_018991925.1 Homarus americanus | reverse complement strand
GGCCGGGCACACCTTCAGTGCCATGGCCAGGGGTGTGACGGCCTTGAACCGCTTCAGTGCCATAACCCGGGGTGTGACGGCCGGGCACCCTTTCTGCTCCATGACCCGTGGTGTGAGGGCCAGGAACCGATTCAACTCCATGACCTGGGGTGTGAGGGCCGGGCACCCTTTTAGGTCCATGACCCGGTGTGTGAGGGCCGTGCACCCCTTCAGCTCCTTGACCCGGTATGTGAGGGCTGGGCATCCCTCTAGCACCATGGTCCGGGGTGTGAGGGCCGGGCACCCCTCCAGCACCATGGCCCGGGGTGTGAGGGCCGGGCACCCCTTCAGTGTCATGAACCGGGGTGTCCTGGCCGGACACCCCTCTAGAACCATGGCCCATGGTGTGAGGGCCGGGCACCCTTTCAGTACCATGAATCGGGGTGTAGGGCCGGGCACCACTTTAGGTACATGACCAGGGGTGTGAGGGCCGGGCACCTCATCAGTGCCATGACCCGGGCTGTGAGGGCCGGGCACCCCTTCAGTGACATGACCAGGAGTGTGAGGGCCTGGCACCCCTTCAGTGCCATGGGCAAGGGTGTGTTTGCCGGGTACCCTTTCAGTTTCATCACCCGAGGTGTGAGGACCGGGCACCCGTTTAGGTCTATAACCAGGGGTGTGAGGGCCAGGTGTGTGACGGCCGGGCACCCCTTCAGTGACATGACCCGGGGTGTGAGGGCCGGGCACCCCTTCTCATGACCCGGGTGTGAGGTGGGGCCGGGCACCCTTCAGTGCCATGACCTGGGATGTGAGGGCCGGGCAACCTTCAGCACTATGGACCCGGGGTGTGAGGGGCCGGGTTCGACATAGTGCCATGAATCGGGGTGTGAGGTCCGGGCACCACTCAAGCACCATGACCCAGGGTATGAGGGCCGGGCACCCCTTTAATGACATGACCCGTGGTGTGTGGTCCGGGCCCCCTTTCAGTGCCATGAACCGTGGTGTGGGGGACGGGCACCCGTTTACGTCTATAACTAGGGGTGTGAGGGCCGGGCACACCTTCAGTGCCATGGCCAGGGGTGTGACGGCTGGGCACCGCTTCAGTGCCATGACCCGGGATGTGAGGGCCGGGCACCCCTTCAGTGACAATATGGACATAAGGTTGTGGGCCGGGCACCCCTTCAGTGCCATGAGCCGGGGCGTGAGGGCCGGGCACCCCTCCAGCATCATGGCCCGGGGTGTGAGGGCCGGGCACACCTTCAGTTTCATGAACCGGGGTGTCCTGGCCGGACACCCCTCCAGAACCATGGCCCGTGGTGTGAGGGCCAGGCACCCTTTCAGTACCATGAATCGGGGTGTAGGGCCGGGCACCACTTTAGGTACATGACCAGGGGTGTGAGGGTCGGGCACCTCATCAGTGCCATGACCCGGGCTGTGAGGGCCCCGCACCCCTTCAGTGACATGACCAGGAGTGAGGGCCTGGCACTCCCTTCAGTGCCATGGGCAAGGGGTGTGTTTAAGCGAGTACCTTCAGTTTTCCATGACCTGAGGTGTGAGGACCCGGCACCTGTTTAGTCTATAACTAGGGGTGTGGAGGGCTGGCACACCTTTTAGGGTGCCATGGCTGGGGTGTGTGACTGCTGGCACCCCTTCAGTGGATATGACCTGGGTGTGAGGGCTGGGCACTTCTTCACATGACCTGGGGTAGGGGCTGCACCACTTTAGTACATGACCAGGGGTGCGAGGCCGGGCACCTCATCAATGCTGGCGACCTGGGGTGTGAGGGCCAGGCACACCTTCAGTGCCATGGCCAGGGGTGTGTTTGCCGGTTACCCTTTCAGTGCCATGACCCAGGGTGTGAGGGCCGGGCACCCGTTTAGTTTTATAACCAGGGGTGTGAGGGCCGGGCACCCGTTTAGTTTTATAACCAGGGGTGTGAGGGCCGGGCACACCTTCAGTGCCATGGCTAGGGGTGTGACGGCCGGGCACCCCTTCAGTGACATGACCCGGGGTGTGAGGGCCGGGCACTATTTCAGTGCCATGAAATGGGGTGTGAAGGCCTGGCAACCCTACAGTGCTGTGATCCGGGGTGTGAGGGCCGGGCACCCCTTCTCATGACCCGGGTGTGAGGGCCGGGCACCCCTTCAGTGCCAAGAATCGGGGTGTGAGGTCCGGGCACCCCTCAAGCACCATGACCCAGGGTATGAGGGCCGGGCACCCCTTTAATGACATGACCCGTGGTGTGTGGTCCGGGCCCCCTTTTAGTGCCATGAACCGTGGTGTGGGGGACGGGCACCCGTTTAGGTCTATAACCAGGGGTGTGAGTGCCGGGCACACCTTCAGTGCCATGGCCAGGGGTGTGACGGCTGGGCACCGCTTCAGTGCCATTACCCGGGATGTGAGGGCCGGGGACCCCTTCAGTGACATGACAAGGGGCGTCAGGGCCGGGCACCCCTTCAGTGCCATGAGCCGGGGCGTGAGGGCCGGGCACTCCTTCAGTGCCATGAAACGGGGTGTGAGGGCCGGGCACCCTTACAGAGCTATGAACCGGGGTGTGATGGCCGGGCACCCCTTCAGCTCCATGCCCCGTGGTGTGAGCGCCGGGAACCGCTTCAACCCCATGGCCTGGGGTGTGAGGGCCGGGCACGCCTTTAGGTCCATGACCCGGGGTATGAGTGCCGTGCACCGCTTCAGTGACATGACCCGGGGTGTGAGGGCCAGGCACCCCTTTAGTGACATGTCCCGGGGTGTGAGGGCCGGGCACCCTTTCAGTGCCATGAAACGGGGTGTGAGGGCTGGGCACCCCTTCAGTGCCATGAAACGGGGTGTGAGGGCAGTGCACCCCTTCAGTGCCATGAAACGGGGTGTGAGGGCCGGGCTCGATTTTAGTTCCATGAATCGGGGTGTGAGGGCCGGGCATCCTTCCAGCACCATGACTCGGGGTGTGAGGGCCGGGCACCCTTTCACTGACATGACCCGGGGTGTGAGGGCCGGGCACCCCTTCAGTGCCATGTCCATGGGTGTGACGGCCGGGCACCGCTTCAGTGCAATGACCTGTGGTGTGAGGGCCGGGAACCCCTTCAGTGACATGACCAGGAGTGTGAGGGCCTGGCACCCCCTGCGCCATGGCTGGGCGGGTGTGTTTGCTGGCACCTTTCAGTGCTAAGGAAACGGGTGTAAGGGGCCGGGCACCTTTCACTGACATGACCTGGGTGTGAGGGCTGGCACCCCCTTCAAAGACATGACCCGGGGGTGAGGGTCGGGCACCTTTCTACTGACATGGACCCGGGGTGTGAGGGCCGGTGACTCCTTCTGTGCCATGACCCGGGGTGTGAGGGCCAGGCACCCCTTCAGCACCATGACCCTGGGTGTGTTTGCCGGGTACCCTTTCAGTGCCATGACCCGGGGTGTGAGGGCCGGGCTCCCGTTTAGGTCTATAACCAGGGGTGTGTGGGCCGGGCACACCTTCAGTGCCATGGCCAGGGGTGTGATGGCCGGGCACCGCTTCAGTGCCATACTCCGGGGTGTGACGGCCGGGCACCCTTTCAGCTCCATGACCCATGGTGTGAGGGCCGGGAACCGATTCAACTCCATGACCTGGGGTGTGAGGGCCGGGCACCCTTTTAGGTTCATGACCCGGGGTGTGAGGGCCATTCACCCCTTCAGTGACATGACCCGGGGTGTGATGTCCGGGCACCCCTTCAGCTCCATGACCCGGTATGTGAGGGCTGGGCATCCCTCCAGCACCATGGCCTGGGGTGTGAGGGCCGGGCACCCCTCCAGCACCATGGCCCGGGGTGTGAGGGCCGGACACCCCTTCAGTGTCATGAACCGGGGTGTCCTGGCCGGACACCCCTCCACAACCATGGCCCGTGGTGTGCGGGCCGGGCACCCTTTCAGTACCATGAATCGGGGTGTAGGGCCGGGCACCACTTTAGGTACATGACCAGGGATGTGAGGGCCGGGCACCTCTTCAGTGCCATGACCCCGGGTGTGAGGGCCGGGCACCCCTTCAGTGTCATGACCCGAGGTGTGAGGGCCGGGCACCCGTTTAGGTCTATAACCAGGAGTGTGAGGGCCGGGCACACCTTCAGTGCCATGGCCAGGGGTGATGACGGCCGGGCACCCCTTCAGTGACATGACCCGGGGTGTGAGGGCCGGACACCCCTTCACATGACCCGGGGTGTATGGCCGGGCACCACTTTAGGTGCATGACCAGGGGTGAGGGCGGGCACCTCATCAGTGCTGGACTGGTGAGGGGTCAGCACACCTTCAATGCCATGGCCAGGGTGTGCTTGCTGGGTACCTTTCAGTGACATGACCCGGGGTTTGAGGGCCGGGCACCTGTTTAGGCCCGGAGTAACCAGGTGTGGAGGGCTGGCACACACTTCAGTGCTATGGTTAGTGTGGACGGCTGGCACCCCTTCAGTGACATGACCCGGGGTGTGAAGGCCGGGCACGATTTCAGTGCCATGAAATGGGGTGTGAAGGCCGGGCAACCCTACAGTGCTTTGATCCGGGGTGTGAGGGCCACGCACCCCTTCACATGACCCGGGGTGTGAGGGCCAGGCACCCCTTCAGTGCCATGACCCGGGATGTGAGGGCCGTGCAACCCTTCAGCACTATGACCCGGGGTGTGAGGGCCGGGCTCGATTACAGTGCCAAGAATCGGGGTGTGAGGTCCGGGCACCCCTCAAGCACCATGACCCAGGGTATGAGGGCCGGGCACCCTTTAATGACATGACCCGAGGTGTGTGGTCCGGGCCCCCTTTCAGTGCCATGAACCGGGGTGTGAGGGACGGGCACCCGTTTAGGTCTATAACCAAGGGTGTGAGGGCCGGGCACACCTTCAGTGCCAGGGCCAGGGGTGTGAGGGCCGGGCACCCCTTCAGTGACATGACAAGGGGCGTCAGGGCCGGGCACCCCTTCAGTGCCATGAGCCGGGGTGTGAGGGCCGTGCACTCCTTCAGTGCCATGAAACTGGGTGTGAGGGCCGGCCACCCCTACAGAGCAATGAACCAGAGTGTGAGGGCCGGGCACCCTTCTCTACATGACACGGGGTGGAGGGCTGGGCACCCTTTTGAGTGCCATATGAATCGGGGAGGCCGGGCACCACTTCAGCTCCATGACCCGTGGTGTGAGCGCCGGGAACCGCTTCAACCCCATGGCCTGTGGTGTGAGGGTCGGGCACCCCTTTAGGTCCATGACCCGGGGTATGTGGGCCGGGCACCCCTTCAGTGCCATGAATCGGGGTGTGAGGGCCGGGCACCCCTTCAGCGCCAAGACACGGGGTGTGAGGGCCGGCCTCGATTTCAGTGCCATGAATAAGGGTGTGAGGGCCGGTCACCCCTCCAGCACCTTGACCTGGGGTATGAGGGTCGAGCACCCCTTCAGTGCTATGACCTTGGGTGTGAGGGCTGGGCACCCTTTCAGTGACATGACCGGGGTGTCAGGGCCAGGCACCCCTTCAATGACATGACCCGGGGTGTGTGGGCCGGGCACCCTTTCAGTGATATGACCCGGGGTGTGAGGGCAGGTCACCCCTTCAGCCCCATGAACAGGGGTGTGAGGGCCGGGCACTCGTTTAGGTCTATGACCAGGGGTGTGAGGGCCAGACACTCCTTTAGCTCTATGACCACGGGTGTGAGGGCCGGGCACACCTTCAGTGCCATGGCCAGGGGTGTGACGGCCGGGCACCTCATCAGTGCCATGACCCGGGATGTGAGGGCCGGGTACCTCTTCAGTGACATGACCTGGAGTGTGAGGGCCTGGCACCTCTATAGTGACATGACCCGGGGTGTGAGGGCCGGGCACCCTTTCAGCACCATGACCCTGGGTGTGAGGGCCGAGCACCCCTTCAGCACCATGACCCGGTGTGTGAGGTCTGCACCCTTCAGTGAGACATGAACTGGGTGTGAGGGCTGGCACCTCTTTCAGTGCTATGCGTCCTGGGTGTGAGGCCCTGAGCACCCTTTCAGTGACGTGAACTGGTGTGTGAGGGCCGGGCACCTCTTCAATGACATGACCCAGATGTGTGGGCAGCGCACCCTTTCAGTGCCATAACCCAGGGTGTGAGGGCCTGTCACTCCTTCAGTGCCATGACCCGGGGTGTGAGGGTGGGACACACCTTCAGCCCCATGACCCGGGGTGCAAAGGCCGGGCACTCGTTTAGGTCTATGACCAGGGGTGTGAGGGCTGGGCACTCGTTTTGCTCTATGACCAGGGGTGTGAGGGCCCGGCATACCTTCAGTGCCATGGCCAGGGGTGTGAGAGCCGGGCACCTCTTCAGTGACA